>NW_027522399.1:227723-280680 GCF_052094955.1 Ictidomys tridecemlineatus | reverse complement strand
GCGTCATCTTGTTGGGTTGTATTATAGTAGAAATACGGGATCAGCAATTAGTAAAAAACAAACCGAAAGAGTGTTAAGTAAATTGTTAGAGGAAGGAAGCTTCCCAGTAAAATCAAGAGCAGTCAGGGCATACGTTGATGTAATACAAGAATATAGCCCATGGCTTTTTAAGGAGGAGTTGTTAGATATATCACAATGGAACCATCATGGTGAAGATTTTAAAAGAATAGAAAAGAACAACCCAGGGACTCTGCCAGTTGGCACATTGTCATTGTGGACGTTGGTATCTAGTTTGCTTAGTCCAAAGCCTTCAGTTCAGACAGAGGTAGAGGAAGAAGAAGACATATTGATTCAAGTAGAAGAGGAAGTCTCTCAAGTTAGTCAGAAAGAGGAAAAGATTCAAGTAAAAGAGAAGGTCTTTCGAGATAGTGAGACAGAGGAAGGAAGTTTAGAGCAGAAAAATCTATCAGGGGAAATGTTAAAACAGGTGACTGCTAATAAGACCCTTTTATTAGAGAGCGTAAGTGTCCAACCAACAGCACCGCCTCTACAGGAGACTGCTACTAACAGCATTCTATCACCAGAGGGCGTAAGTGTTCAACCAACAGCGCCACCTCTACAGGAGACTGCTACTAACAGCACTCTATCACCAGAGGGCATAAGTGTCCAATCAACAGCACCACCTCCATATGCTAAGAGACTCCCAACCCCCGCAGTTGATAGTTGGGATCCTGAGACAGGATCTCAAGTATGCCCTGTATTTGAGGTAGGAGGGCAGCGAACTTACCAGGGTTTAAATTTCAAATCAGTGAAGGAGCTAAAAGAGGCTGTAACAACCTATGGTCCTCAAGCACCCTTCACTGTAAGCTTGGTCGAATCCATTACCAACTTAAGCATGACGCCAGCAGATTGGGCTAGTATGTTATTATTATATTAATTATTAATTATTTAGGAGTTCTATTATCCTCAACCATGGTCCGTCCACCAAAAATTCAAATACGAGTAGATCAACTCAAATCACTTAATGACTTTCAAAAGTTATTAGGAGACATAAATTGGATAAGGCCTTATCTAGGTATTCCAACAGGAGAATTGGGACCTTTATTTGATATCCTAAAAGGTCCATCAGATCCAAATTCACCCCGGATGTTAACGCCTGAAGCAAGAAAGGCATTAAAAATCATTGAAACATATATGGAAAATATGCATTTGGATAGAATTGATATAAGTTTGCCTTTATTATTTATTGTACTACCAACAAAAAATATTCCTACAGGAGTATTTTGGCAAGTAGGTCCATTATTATGAATACATTTATCTTATTCTCCTAACACTATTCTTACTAGATATCCTGAGGCTGTAGGACAATTAATACTCAAAGGAATAAAAACAACAAAGGCAGTGTTTGGAATTTCTCCCCATAAAATTATTACTCCATATACTATGAATCAAATTGATGAATTAGCTAATGAGTTAAATACTTGGGCAATAATAATGTGCAAATCTAATGTTTCATTTGATAACCACTTACCATCTAATCCTTTATTGTCTTTTTGGTCATTGCATCCTGTAATTTTTCCAAAAATGACAAGAAAAACACCTATCATGAATGCTCCAAATATATTCACTGATGGGTCAAATAATGGTACAGCAGCAATAGTTACACCTGATCAAACTTTTACATTTTTAGTACCCAAACAATCAGCTCAAAAGGTAGAGCTTAATGCAGTATTACAAACTTTTGTGATGTTTAAAGATTCTGTATTTAATTTATTTTCTGATAGCCAGTATATAGTTAATGCTATAGTATCCCTTGAAGATGCTGGTAGGATTTCCCCTTCTTCTACTGTTTTCTCTTTGTTTTCCACTATACAAAGTTTAATCTGGGACAGAAAAGATCCATTCTTTATAGGACATATCAGGGCACATACAGGATTGCCTGGAGCCCTTAGTTTGGGCAATGATTTAGCAGATAAAACTACACGTGACATACATATTTTCTCTATACTAGAAGAAGCTATAAATTTTCATGAAAGATTCCATGTCAATGCTAATACTTTACAAAAGCATTTTAAAATAACTAAGGAACAAGCTAGACAAATAATAAAACAATGTCAAAATTGTGTGACCTTTTTACCACAAGTTAATCTTGGAGTCAATCCTAGAGGATTGATGCCTAACCATATTTGGCAGATGGACGTCACACACTTGCCAGAATTTGGAAAATTAAAATATTTGCATGTTACAGTTGATACTTCTTCTGGATTTTTGATGGGCTCCCTTCATGCCGGCCAAAAAACTAAAGATGTTATAGCTCATTGCTTACAAAATTTTGCCACTGTGGGCATTCCAAAACAGTTAAAAACAGATAATGCCCCTGGTTATACGTCTACTTCTTTTAAATAATTTTGCTCATCATTTGGCATTACTCATATAACAGGAATCCCATACAATCCACAGGGACAAGGCATAGTTGAAAGAGCTCATCAAACTATTAAAATGTACTTATTAAAGCAAAAAGATGGAATTGGGAAGGGGTATATATTCCCCAAAGATAAACTTAAAATAACCCTTTTTACTCTAAACTTTTTAAATTTGGATTCATCAGGACTTAGTGCTGCAGAAAGGCATATGTGTCCAAAAAATGTACATAAGCCCAAGGTACTTTGGAAAGATATTCTAACAGGACAATGGAAAGGTCCTGACCCAGTAATTGTCTGGAATCGGGGGTCTGTTTGTGTGTTTCCACAGGAAGAACAGCAGCCGATTTGGATTCCAGAGATTAACCAAGGTTCTGACCCAGAACAGCAGCCGATTTGGATTCCAGAGAGATTAACCAAGGTTCTGACCCAGTGATTGTCTGGAGTCGGGGGCCTGTTTGTGTGTTTCCACAGGGAGAACAGCAGCTGATTTGGATTCCGGAGAGATTAACTAAAATCCTGACCCAGTGATTTTCTGGAGTCGGGGGTCTGTTTTTGTGTTTCCACAGGGAAAACAGCAGCCAATTTGGATTCCAGAGAGATTAACTAAAGCGATTTCTACAGACCAAAAAGAAGATGATTTAGCTCAAATCCATAATAGCTGATATCCAAAACTCCAATTTGGCTATCCTTACATCTGCGACAGAACCAGGATGCTTTTTTCAGTATCTATTTTATTATTGCCCTTTCCCATATCATGAAGTTCTATTTTATTTTTTTGAGCTCATACAGACCTAGGTTAATGTTTTGCTGATCAGTTCTATTTTTTTTTTGACTATAGAGTTTTTAAACATTGCAATAGAGATTTTACCTGTAAAAAGTTATAAGGCCTTTACTATTATGTTATGTGTTGTATGTATTATATTATGTGTGCACACTTGTGTTTTGTGTTATATGTTTGAATGTACGTATGTCCAATGTACGTATTTCCATATATCATATATGATGAGCGCTCATGAAAAGATGGATCCAAATATTTTTTTTTTATTCACGTGATTTAAATGGTTTAATTTAAATTGGGTAAATAACTGTTAAGAATTGTTTTAATATGTAAACAAAAAAAGAGGTTAACAGATCTGTTTGTTTACTCTCACCTTTCGTTTTCATTATATTTAATAATTCTCTTCACTATAATGTAAATTGTTAAGAAAATTGTTTTCTTTTAGTGCCTTCTGGAATGTTACCTAATTTTTTCTTTAGCCATTATTGCCAGAATTTCTATCTTCAGATGAAGATAATATAAATTGTTAAGAAAATTGTTTTCTTTTAGTGTCTTCTGGAATGTTACCTAATTTTTTCTTTAGCCATTATTGCCAGAATTTCTATCTTCATCCCAGTGCTGATGAAGATAATATAAATTGTTAAGAAAATTGTTTTCTTTTAGTGTCTTCTCGAATGTTACCTAATTTTTTCTTTAGTCATTATTGCCAGAATTCCTATCTTCATCCCTGTGCCGGTGAAGACAAAGATAAAATTAATCTACAGTTTCTACAATAGCCATCACTGAACTGCTTACAGAACTTGCACTGAACTGCTTACAGAACTATGTGTCACTTGTATGCATTGTGAACTATCTGTTGGTGCAGCGACTTGTGGTAGTGTTGGGGTATTTTTGCTGATGATGTCATCGGTGGTACAATTTTCCCAAAAGGAGCCGTCAATTGACTTGGTATATCTTCCTCCCTTCTGCTTGTCATGATCATTCAGCTAAAATTTGGGGGTCAACAGAGGTGAGGCAAAGAACCTCACCCCCCCCCCGCTGAGACCTCTCCACAGGTGTGGCTGTACTGGACTGGTAGTCAATGACAGGTAAGATCCAATTACAATGGTACCAACCTAAGACAGGAGGCTGACGCCCTGAGGTCAGCTCATCCGAAGACGGGTAAGGACCATATGTAGTATTGGACAACCTAAGGCAGGCACGGTACCTAAGCCACATGCTTGTTGTTTAAACAGAGAGGGGGAGATGTTGAGAGCCACAGCCAAAGGGGCCCCAGTAAACTTCCAGCTGCCAGCAAGCTTCAGACTGCCCCAGCAACATCTAGCTGATTGGCTCCTCTGTGGTGATGTTCATTGGGCTGTTTCCCTGCCCTTCAGACTGCCAGCTGATGATTGGCTCACAGCGGCCCCAGCAACATCTAGCTGATTGGCTCCTCCACGGAGCTGCTCATTGGGTGACTTCTTTGGCTCTGCCCACGCAACCCAGCCAATCGGCCTCAAGAGCAGGAGGATTGTGGGATGTTGAGAGGCTGGTGTGGGGGAGAGAGGCTTGTGGAAGCCGGTGGTGGCAGTTGGGCTCTGAGGGTTTTTCCCTGGAGCTGTTTTGTTTGGCGTTTGTAGTTCTAAAAATAAAGTTAGTTTCTTTTTGAAAAGTGGCTCCTGATTTGTGCCAAGCTAGACTTCGGCACCCCAGTCTCCAACCTCTGATTTCTGTATCAGTCCTTATGAACCCCAGTCTCCAACCTCTGCTCTCTGTGTCTATCCTTCTGCACCTCAGTCTCCAACCTGTGCTTTCTGTAACGGTCTTTCTGCACCCCAGTCTCCAAACTCTGCTTTGTGTATCAGTCTGTCTGAACCCCGGTCTCCAACCTCTGTTCTCTGTTTCAATCCATTTGCACCTCAGTCTCAACCTGTGCTCTATGTAAGAGTCCTTCTGCACACCAGTCTTCAACCTCTGCTCTCGGTAACAGTCCTATACAGCAGTCTCCAAACTCTGCTCTCCTTAACGATCCTTCTGCACACCAATTTCCAAAATCTGCTTCCTGTAAGTCCTTCTGCACCTGAGTCTCAAAACTCTGCTCTCTGTAACAGTCCTTCTACACCTCAATCTCCAACCTATGCTCTCTGTAACAGTCCTTCTGCACCTCAGTCTGAAAATTCGGCTCTCTGCAGGATCCTTCTGCACCTCAGTCTCCAACCACTGCTCTCGGTAACAGTCCCCCTGCACCTCAGTCTCCAATCCCTGCTCTCTGTAAGATTCTTCATCAACCCAGTCTCCAAATACTGCTCTCTGTAACAGACCTTCTGCACCTAAGTCTCCAAATTCTTGTCTCTGCAACGATTGTTCTCCACACCAGTCTCAAACCTCTGCTCTCTGCAACAGTCCTTCTGCAAACCAGTCTCCAACCTGTGCTCTATGTAACTGTCCTTCTGCATCGCAGTCTCCAACCTCTTCTCTCTGTAACAGTCCTTCTGCACCTCAGTCTTCAACCTCTGCTCTCTGCAACAGTCCTTCTGCACCCCATTCTCTAACCTCTGCACTCTGCAACAGTCCTTTGCACCCCAGTCTCCGAAATCTGCTCTCTGCAACAGTCATTCTGAACCACAGTCTCCAAACTCTGCTCTCTGTAACATCTTTCTGCACGCCAGCTTCCAAAATCTGCTCTCTCTAACATTCCTTCTCCGCCGCAGTCTGTAACCTCTGCTTTCTTGGAGGGTCCTGCGGCACCCCAGTCTCCAACCTCTGCTCTCAGAAACAGTCCTATACCGCACTCTGCAAACTCTGCTCTCCTTAACGGTCTTTCTGCACCCCAATTTCCAAACTCTGCTTCCTGTAACAGTCCTTCTGCACATGAGTCTCTGAACTCTGCTCTTTCTAACAGTAGTTGTACACCTCTGTCTTTAAACTCTGCTCTCTGTAACAGTCTTTCTGCACCAATGTCTTCAACCTCTGCTCTCTGTAAAAATCTTTCTAAACCCCTGTATGCAACCTCTGCTCTCTGTAATATCCTTCTGAAACCCAGTCTCCAAACTCTGCTCTCTGTAACAGTGCTTCTGCACACAGCTCTCCAACCTCTGCTCTCATCAAAGATCCTTCCTCACCAAAGTCTCCAACCTCTGCACTCTGCAACAATCCTTCTGTACCTAGTCTCCAACATCTGCTCTCTGGAACAGTCCTTCTGCACCTCAGTCTGAAAACTCTGCTCACTGCAACGACCCTCATTCACCCCAGTCTTTAACCTCTGGTCTCTGCAACAGTCCTTCTGCATCCCAGTCTTCAATATCTGCTCTCTGCAAGACTCCTTCTGCAAATCAGTCTGAAATCTATGCTCTCTGCAATGATCCTTCTGCACCTCAGTCTCCTAACTCTGCTCTTTGTAAGACCTTTTTGCAACCCAGTCTTCAGACTCTGCTCTTGGAAACAGTGCTTCTGCACCCTAGTTTCGAACCTCTGCTCTCTGTAAGATCCTTATGCACTCCAGACTCCAAACTCTGCTCTCTGTAACAATCCTTCTGCACCCCAGTCTCCAACATCTGCTCTCTGCAACAGTTCTTCTGCACCTCAGTATAAAAACTCTGCTCTCTGCAACGACCGATCTGCATCCCAGTCTCCCACCACTACTCTCTGTAACAGTCCTTCTGCACCTCAGTATCCCAACTCTGCTATCTTTAAAAACCTTCTGCAATCAAGTCTCCAAACTCTACTCTCTGTAACAGGCCTTCTGCACCCCAGTCTCCAACCTCTTCTCTCTGCAATGATTCTTCTCCACCCCAGTCTCCAACATCTGCTCTCTGCAACAGTCCTTTTGCCCCTCAGTCTCCAAACTCTGCTATCTGTAAAATCCATCTGAATCCCTGTCTTTAACCTCTGCTCTCTGTAATAGTCCTCCTGCACTTCAGTCTCAAAACTCTGCTGTCTGTAACACTCCTTCTGCACCTAAGTCTCCAAACTCTGCTCTCTGTAACAGTCCTTCTGCTCCCCAGTCTAAAACATCTCCTCTCTGCAACAATTCTTCTGCACCCCAGTCTCCAAACTCTGTTATCTGCAACGCTCCTTCTGGACCCCAGTCTCCAACGTCTGCTCTCTTCAACAGTCCTTCAGCACCACATTTTCCAACCTCTGCTCTTTTTAAGATTCTTGTGCACTCCAGATTCCATACTCTGCACTCTGTAACATTCCTTCTCCACCCCAGTCTCCAAACTCTGTCCTCTGCAACAGTCCTTCTGCTTTCCATTCTCTGACATCTGGTCCTTCTGTACTGCAGACTCCAACCTCTGCTCTTTGTAATGGTCTTCTACACCCCAATCTCCAACCTCTTCTTTCTGTATCAGTCTGTCTGAACCGCAGTCTCCAACCGCTGTTCTCTGTATCTATCATTCTGCACCTCAGTCTCCAAACTCTGTTCTCCTAAACGGTCCTTCTGCACCTCAGTCTCCAACTTCTACTTTCTGTAACAGTCATTCTACACTTCAGTCTCCAACCTCTGGTCTCTGTAGCATGCTATTAAAACCCAGTCTCCAAACTCTTCTGTCTTTAACAATCCTTCTGCACACCAGTCTCCAACCTCTGCTCTCTGAAACGATACTTCTTAACACTAGTCTCCAATGTATGCTCACTGCAACAGTTTTTCTGAACCCCAGTCTCCAATATCTGCTCTCTGCAACAGTCATTCTGCACTTCAGTGGGAAAACTCTGCTGTATGCAACGAACCTTCTGCACCTCAGTCTCCCAACTCTGCTCTCTGTAAGATCCTTCTGCAACCCAGTCTTTAAACTCTGCACTCGGTAATCGTCCTTATGCACAACATTCTCCAACCTCTGCTCTCTGAAACAGGACTTCTGCAACCCAGTCTCCAACCACTGCTCTCTGTAACAGGCCTTCTGCACCCTAGTCTCCAAACACTTCTCTCTGCAAGGATTCTTCTTGACACCAGTCTCCAACCTCTGCTCTCTGCAACAGTCCTCTTGAACCACAGTCTCCAAAATCTGCTCTCTGTAAGATCCATCTGAACCCCAGTCTCCAACCTCTGCTCTCTGTAACAGTCCTTTTGCACCCCAGTCTCCAACCTCTGCTCTCTGTAACAGTTTTTCTGCACCTCATTCTCCAACCTCTGCTCTCTGCAACAGTCTTTCTGAACCCCACTCTCCAACATCTGATCTCTGCAAAAGTCTGTCTGCACCCCAGTCTCCAACATCTGCTCTCTGCAACAGTCTTTCTATACCCCAGTCTCCAACTCTGCTTTCTGCAATGATCTTTCTGAACCCCAGTCTCTAACGATTGCTTTCTGCAAGAGTCCTTCTGGACCACAGTCTCCAAGCTCTGCTCTCTGTAACAATCCTTCTGCACCCCTGTTTGCAACCTCTGCTCTCTGTAAGATCCTTTTGCAACCCAGTTTTAAACTCTGCTCTCTGTAACAGTGCTTCTGCCAACCGGTCTCCAACCTCTGCTCGCTGCAACGATCCTTCTTCACCAAAGTCTCCAACCTCTGTTCTCTGCAACAGTCCTTCTACACCCCAGTCTTCAATATCTGCTCTCTGCAACAGTCCTTTTGCACCTCACTTTGAAAAGTCTGCTCACTGCAAGGACCCTTCTGCACCACAGTCTCCTACTTCTGCTCTCTGTAACAGTATTTCTGCACAACAGTCTCCAAACTCTGCTCTCTGTAACATGACTTCTGCCACCCAGTCTCCAAACTCTGCTCTCTGTAACAGGCCTTCTGCACCCCAATCTCCACCCTCTTCTCTCTGCAACAATTCTTCTCCACCCCAGTCTCCAGAATCTGCTCTCTTCAACAGTCCTTTTGCACCCCAATCTCAAAACTCTGCTCTTTGTAAGATCCATCTGAACCCCAGGCTCCAAACTCTGCTCTCTGTAACAGTACTCTGCACCCCAGTCTCCAAACACTGCTCTCTGTAACAGTCCTTCTGCACCTCAGTCTCCATCCTCTGCTCTGTGTAAGTCCTTCTGCACCCAAGTCTCTAAAATCTGCTCTCTGCCACAATCTTTCTAGACCCCAGTGTCCAACATCTGCTCTCTGGAATAGTCCTTCTGCACCCCAGTCTCAAAACTGTGCTCTCTGCAACGATCATTCTGGACCCCAGTTACCAATGTCTGCTCTCTGCCACAGTCCTTCTGCAACAGAGTCTCCAACCTCTTCTCTTTGTAAGATCCTTCTGCACTCTAGTTTCCAAACTCTGCTCTCTGTAACATTCCTTCTCCACCGGAGTCTCAAACATTTGTCTTCTGCAACAGTCCTTCTGCTCCCCAGTCTCCAACATCTTCTCTCTGTAACAGTCCTTCTGTACCGCAGTCTCCAACCTCTGCCCTCTGGAATGGTCCTTCTGCACCCCAGTCTCCAAACTCTGCATTCTGTATCAGTCTTTCGGAACCCCAGTCTTCAACCTCTGTTCTCTGTATCTATCCTTCTGCACCTCTGTCTCAAATTGTGCTCTATGTAAAAATCCTTTTGCACCCCAGTCTCCAACCTCTACTCTCTGCAACAGTCCTTCTGCACTCCAGTCTCCATCCTCTGCTCTCTCCAACAGTCCTTCTGCACCCAGTCTCCAACCTCTGCTCTCTGCAACAGTCCTTCTTCACCCCTGTCTCCAAACTCTGCTCTATGCAACGATACTTCCGGACCCTAGTCTCCAACCTCTACTCTCTGCAACAGTCCTTCTGCACCACAGTCTCCAACCTCTGCTCTCTGTAAGATCTTTCTGTACTCCAGTTTACAAAATCTGCTCTCTCAAACATTTCTTCTCTATCGCAGTCTCCAACCTCTGCTTTATGCGAGGGTGGGGCACCCCAATCTCCAAACTCTGTCCTCTGTAACAGTCCATCTGAACCCCAGTATCGAACCTCTGCTCTCTGTAACAGTCCTTCTGTACCGCAGTCTCAAACCTTTGCTCTCTCTAAGATCCTTCAGCAACCCAGTATCCAAACTCTGCTCTCTATAACAGCCTTTGTGCAACCCAGTCTCCAAACTCTCCTCTCTCTTACAGGCCTTCTGCACGCCAGTCTCCAAACTCTGCTCTCTGTAGCAGGTCTTCTACACCACAGTCTTCAACCTCTGTTCTCTGAAACAATCCTTCAGCACCCCAGTCTCCAAAATCTGCTCTCTGCAATGATCCTACTGCACCATGGTCTCCAACCTCTGGTCTCTGCAAAAGTTTTTCTGCACCTCAGTGTCCAAATTCTGCTCTCTGGAAGATTCTTTTGCACCCCTGTATCAAACCTCTGCACTCTTTAATAGTCCTTCTGCACCTGAGTTTCCAACCTCTGCTCTCTGTAACAGAACTTCCGCACGTAATTCTCCAACATCTGCTCTCTGCAACAGTCCTTCTGCACCCCAGTCTCCAAACTCTGCTCTCTATAACAGTCCTTTTTCAACCTAGTTACACATATCTGCTCTCTGCAACAGTCCTTCTGCACCCCAGTCTCCAACTTCTGTTCTCTGCAACAGTTCTTCTGCACGTCATTCTTAAAACTCTGCTCTCTGCAACGACCCTTCTGCACCCCAGTCTCCTACATCTGCTCTCTCTAACAGTCCTTCTGCAACTCAGTCTTCCAACTCTGTAAGATTGGAAAAAAAAATCTTCTCTCTGTAAGATTTTTCTGAAACCCAGTCTTAAACTCTGCACTCTGTAACAGTCCATTGGCACAACAGTCTCCAAATTCTGCTCTCTGTAACAGTTCTTCTCCAACCCAGTCTCCAACCTATTCTCTCTGCAACGATTTTTCTCCACCCCAGTCTCCAACATCTGCTCTCTGCAACAGTCTTTTTGCACCCCAGTCTCCAACCTCTGCTCTCTGTAACAGTCTTTCTGCACCCCAGAATCCTAACTCTGCTCTCTGTAACAGTCCTTTTTCACCTCAGTCTCCAAACTCTGCTCTGTGTAACAGTCCTTCTGCACCCCAGTATCTAAAATCTGCTCTCTCCAACAGTCCTTCTGCACTCCAGTCTCTATCATCTGCTCTCTGCAACAGTCCTTCTGCACCCCATTCTCAAAACTCTGCTCTCTGCAACGATTTTTCTGGACTCCTGTCTCCAATGTCTGCTCTCTGCAACAGTCTTTCTGCACCACAGTCTCCAACCTCTCTCTCTATAAGATCCTTCTGCACTCCAGTTTCCAAACTCTGCTCTCTGTAACATTCTTTCTTAACCCCAGTCTCATACCACGATCCTCTGCAAAACTCCTTCTGCTCCCCAGGCTCTGAGATCTGCTCTCTGTAACAGTCCTTTTGTACCGCAGTCTCCAACCTCTGCTCTTTGTAATGGTACTTCTAAACCCCAGTCACCAAACTCTGCTTTCTGTATCAGTCTATATGAACCCCAGTCTCCAACCTCTTTTCTCGATAACAGTCCTATACCGCAGTCTCCAACCTCTGCTATCTGTAATGGTCCTTCTGCACCCAAATTTCCAAACTCTGCTATCTGTAAAATTCCTTCTTAAACTCAGACTCCAACCTCTGCTCTCTGTAACAATCCTTCTGCACCTAAGTCTCCAAACACTTCTCTCTCTAACACTCCACCTGCACCTCAGTCTCCAACCTCTGCTCTTTGTAAGATCCTTCTGCAACCCAGTCTCCAAATACTGCTCTCTATAACAGTTCTTCTGCACCCCAATCTCCAAATTCTGCTCTAAGTGTCCTTCTGCACCACAGTCTCCAACCTCTGCTCTCTGCAACAGTCCTTCTGCACTCCAGTCTCCAAACTTTGTTCTCTGCAACAGACCTTCGGCACCCCAGTCTCCAAACTTTGTATCTTCAACAGTCTTTCTGCACCCCAGTGTCAAATCTCTACTCTCTGTAACAGTCTTTCTGCACCCCAGTCTCCAAACTCTGCTCTCTGTAACAATCCTTCTGCACCTCAGTCTCCAACCTCTGCTCTATGTAACAGGACTTCTGCACCTCAGGTTCCAAACTTTGCTCTCTGCAACAGTCCTTCTGCACTCCCGTCTCCAATCTCTGCTCTCTGCAACAGTCCTTCTGAACCCCAGTGTCTAAACTCTGCTCTCTGCAACAGTCCTTCTGCACCACAGTCTCCAAACTCTGCTATGTGTAAGATCCTTCTGCACTTCATTTTCCAAACTCTGCTGTCTGTAACATTCCTTCTCTACTCCAATCTTTATCCTCTGATTCCAACAAGTGTCCTGCGGCACCCCAGTCTCCAACGTCTGTCTTCTGTAACAGTACTTCTACTCCTGATTTTCAAAATTTGCTCTCTGTAAAAGTCCTTCTGTACAGCAGTCTCCAACCTCTGCTCTCCATAACGTGCCTTCTGCACCCAGTCTCCAAACTCTGCTTTCTATATCAGTCCTTCTGAACCCCAGTCTCAAACCTGTGCTCTCCGTATCTATCCTTCTGCACCTCAGTCTCTAACCTGTGCTCTCTGTAACATTCCTTCTGCACCCCAGTCTCCATCCTCGGCTCTCTGTAACAGTTTTTCTATACCGCAATCTTCAAACTCTGGTCTCTGTAACAATCCTTCTGCACCCCAATTTCCAACCTCTTATTTCTGTAACAGTCCAACTGCACCTCCGTCTCCAAATTCTGCTCTCTGCAAGATCCTTCTGCAACACTGTATTTAACCTCTTCTCTCTGTAACTATTCTTCTGCACCCGAGTCTCCAAACTCTGCTCTCTGTAACACGACTTCTGCACATCAGTCTCCAACCTATAGTCTCTGCAAAAGTCCTTCTGCACCCCAGTCTCCAAACTCTGCTCTCTACAACAGTCATTCTGCACCTCAGTCTCCAACCTCTGCTCTCTGCAACGGTCATCATGCATCCCAGTCTCCAACATCTGTTTTATGCAACAGTCCTTCTTCACCTCAGTCTCCAACCTCCGCTCTCTGAAACAGTCCTTCTTCTCCCCAGTCTCCAAAATATGGTCTCTGTAACAGTCCTTCTCCACCCCAGTCTCCCAACTCTGCTCTCTGTAGCAGTCCTTCTGTACTGCAGTCTCCAACCTCTGCTGTCTCCAACCTTTGCTCTCTTCAACTGTCTTTGTGCACAACATTCTCCAAACTGTGCTTTTTGTATCACTCCTTCTGCACCCCAGTCTCAAACCTCTGCTCTCTGCAACAGTCCTTTTGCACCTCAGTCTCCAACCTCTGCTTTCTGTAACAGGCCTTCTTCACCTCATCCCTAACCTTTTCACTCTGTAACGATATTTCTTCACCCCGTCTCCAAACTCTGCTCTCTGTAACAGTCCTTCTGCACCCCAGTATCCAAACTCTGCTCTCTGTAAGGGTCTTTCTCCACCCCAGTCTCCAACCTCTGCTTTCTATATCAGTCCTTCTGCTCCACAGTCTCTGACCTCTTCTCTCTGCAACACTCCTTATGCACCACAGTCTCCAACCTGTGATCTCTGCAAAATTTTTTCTGCACCCCAGTCTCCAACCTGTGCTCTTTTTAACAGTCTTTCTGCACCCCAGTCTCCAACCTCTGCTCTCTGTAACGATCCTTCTGCAACATATTCTCCACCTCTGCTCTCTGCAACGATCGTTCTGTACCTCAGTCTCCAAACTCTGTGCTCTCTAACAGTCTTGCTGCACCTCTATATCCAAACTCTGCACTCGGTAAGATCCTTGTAAAACCCAGTCTCCAAACTCTGATTTCTGGATCAGTCCTTCTTCACCCTGCTCTCTAACCTCTGCCCTCTTCAATGATCTTTCTGCACCCCAGTCTCCATCCTCTGCTCTCTGTAACAGTCTTTCTGTACCGCAGTCTTCAAACTCTGCATTTTGTAACCGTCCTTCTGCAACCCAGTATTCAAACTGTTCTCTCTGCAATGATTTTTCTGCACCCCAGTCTCCAACGTCTTCTCTCTGCAACAGTCCTCCTGCACCTCAGTCTCCAAAATCTGCTCTCTGGAAGATCCTTCTGCACCACAGTTTCCAAAATCTGCTCTCTGTAACATTCTTTCTCCACCCCAGTCTCCCACCTGTTCTCTTTTCTATGGTGCTTCTGCACTCTGTTCTCTGCGACAGTCCATCTGAACCCAAGTCTCCAACCTCTGTTATCTGCAACAGTCCTTCTGCACTCAAGTCTTCAACCTCTGCTCTCTGTAACAGGCCATCTGCACCTCAGTCTCCAAATTCTGCTCTCTACAAAGGTCCTTTGGCACCCCAATCCCCAACCTCTGCTCGCTACAACAGTCATTTTACAACCAAGTCTAAAACCTCTGCACTCCGCAACAGTCCTTCTGCACCTCAGTCTTCAACATTTGCTCTCGGCAATGGTCTTTTTGCACCTCAGTATTCAACATCTATCTCTGTAACAGTCCTTCTGCACCTCAGTCTCCATCCTCTGCTCTCTGTAATAGGCCTTCTGCACCCAAGTCTCTGAAGTCTGCTCTTTTTAACAGTTTTTCTGCACCCCAATCTCCAACATCTGCTATGTGGAGAAGTCCTTCTGCACCCCAGTCTTCAAACTCTGCTCTCAGTATCAGTCCTGTACCTTAGTCTCCAAACATGCTCTCTGTAACAGTTTTTCTGCACCTCAGTCTTCAACAACTGCTCTCTGAAATAGTCTTTCTGCACCGCAGTCTCCAACCTCTGCTTTCTAGAACAGTCCTTCTATACCCCAGTTTCAATAATCTACTCTATGCAACAATCCTTCTTCACCCCATTCTCCATTGTCTGCTCTCTGCAACAATCCTTCTGACCCCAGTCTCCAAATTTTCGTCTCTGTAAGATCCTTGTGCACCCCAGTTTCAAACTCTGCTATCTGTAACATTCCTTCTGCACCCCAGTCTCCAAAGTTTGCTCTCTGAAATGGTCCCTCTGCACCCCAAGCTCCAAACTTGTTCTCTACCACAGTTCTTCTGTACCGCAGTCTTCAACCTATGTTCTCTGTAAGGGTCCTTCTGCACCACAGTCTCCAACCTCTGCTTTCTGTATCAGTCCTTCTACACCACAGTCTCCAAACTCTGCTCTCTAAAACAGTCCTTCTGCAACCCAGTCTTCAACCTCTGCTCTCTGCAACAGTCCTTCCTCACCCCAGTCTTTAAAATCTGCTCTCTGCAACAGTACTCTTACACCGAAGTCACCAACCTCTGCTCTCTGTAACAGTCCTTCTCCACCTCAGACTTTAACCTCTGCTCTCTGCAACAGTCCTTCTGAACCTCAGTGTCCAAACTCTGCTCTCTGTAAGATCCTTCTGAAACCCAGTCTCCAACATATGCTTTCTGCAATGGTCCTTCAGCACCAGAGTTTCCAACCTCTTCCCTCCACAACATTTATTGTGCACCCCAGTCTCCAAACTCTGCTCTCTTAAAAAGTCCTTCTGAACCACAGTCTCAAACCTCTGTTCTCTGTCAGGGTCCTTGTTCACCCCATCTCCAACCTCTGCTTTCTGTATCAGTCTTTCTGCAACCCAGTCTACAAACTCTGCTTTCATTATCTGTTTTTTGCACGCCAGGCTTCAAACTCTGCTCTCTGTAACAGTCCTTCTGCACGCCAGTCTCCAACCTCTGCTCTCTGCAACAGTCCTTCTGCACCCCAGTCTCCAAACACTGCACTCTGCAACAGTTTTTCTGCACCCCAGTCTCCAAACTCTGCTCTCCGTAACAGTACTTCTGCACATCAGTCTCTCTTCTCTGTAAGAGGCCTTCTGCATTCAAGTCTCTAAAGTCTGCTCTCTTTAACAGTCCTTCTGCACCCCAGTCTTAATCCTCTGCTCTCAGTATTATTCCTTCACTCCAGTCTCCAAACACTGCTCTCTGTAAAAGTTTTTCTGCACATCAGTCTTCAACAACTGCTCTCTGCAAGAGTCCTTCTGGACCCCAGTCTCCAACCTCTGCTCTCTAGAACAGTCCTTCTATACCCCAGTTTCCATAATCTACTCTCTGCAATGATCCTTTTGCACCCCAGTCTCCAACGTCTGCTCTCTGCAAAATTCCTTCTGCTCTCCAGTCTCCAAACTTTCCTCTCTGTAAGATCTTTCTGCACCCCAGTTTCCAAACGCTGCTCTCTGTAACATTCCTTCTGCACCCCAGTCTCCAACCTGTTCTCTACAACAATTTCTCTGTACCGCAGTCTTCAACCTCTGTTCTCCGTAAGAGTCCTTCTGAACCCTAGTCTCCAACCTCTGCTTTCTGTATCAGTCTTACTTCACCACAGTCTCCAAACTCTTCTCTCTGTAACAGTCCTTCTGTACCTCACTCTGCAAACTCTGCTCTCTGCAGCAGTCCTTCTGCAACCCAGTCTTCAAACTCTTCTCTCTGCAACAGTCTTTCCTCACCCAAGTCTCCAAAATATGCTCTCTGTAACAGTCCTTTTTCACCGCAGTCTCCAACCTCTGCTGTCTGTAAGAGTACTTCTGTACTGCAGTCTCCAACCTCTGCTCTCTTTAATGGTCATTCTGCACCCCAGTCTCCAAACTCACCTTTCTGTATCAGTCCTTCTGCACCCCGGTCTCGAATCTCTGCTCTCTGTAACAGTCCTTCTGCACCTCAGACACCAACCTCTTCTCTCTTCAACAGTACTTCTGCGCCCCAATCTCCAACCTCTGCTTTCTGCAATGGTCCTTCTGCACCCCAGTCTCCAACCTCTGTTCTCTGTAACAGTCCTTTTCCACCACAGTCTCCAACCTCTGCTCTCTGTAACAGTACTTCTCTACTGCAGTCTCCAACCTCTTCTCTCTGTAATGGTCATTCTGCACCCCAGTCTCCAAACTCTCCATTCTGTATCAGTCCTTCTGCACCCCAGTCTTGAACCTCTGCTCTCTGCAATAGTCCTTCTTCACCCCAGTCTGCAATCTCTGCTCTCTGCAATAGTCCTTCTGCACCCCAGTCTCCAACATCTGCTGTCTGCAACAGTCCTTCTCCACCTCAGTCTCCAACCTCTCCTCTCTGCAACAGTCCTTCTGCACCCAGGTCACCAACGTCTGCTTTCTGTGTCAGTCCTTCTGCACCCCAGTCTCCAATGTCTGCTCTCTGTAACAGTCCTTCTGCACCTCAGTCTCTAACCTCTACTCTGTGCAGCAGTTCTCCTCCACCCAAGGTTCCAACCTCTGCTCTCGGCAACAGTCCTTGTGGACGCATTCTCCAACTGCTACTCTCTGCAACAGTCCTTGTACACCCCAGTCTTTCACATCTGCTCTCTGTAACAATCTTTCTGCACCTCAGTCTGAAAACTCTGCTCTCTGCAACGATCCTTCTGCACCTCAGTCTCCAACTTCTGCTCTCTGCAACAGTCCTTCTGCACCCCAGTCTCCAATTTCTGTTCTAAGCGAAAGTCTTTGTAAACCCCAGGCTCCAAACTCTGCTCTCTGTAACAGTCCTTCTGTACTGCAGTCTCCAACCTCTGCTGTCTCTAATGGTCTTTCTGCACATGAGACTCCAAAATTTACTTTCGAGATCAGTTATTCTGCACCCAAGTCTCCAACCTCTGCTCTCTGTAACAGTCCTTCTTCACCTCAGTCTCCAACCTCTGCTCTCTGCAACAGTCCTTCTGCACCCCAGTCTCCAACCTCTTCTCTCTGCAACAATCCTTCTACACCCCAGTCTCCAAACTCTGCTCTCCGCAACGATCCTTCTGCACCCCAGTCTTCAACATCTGCTCTCTGCTAAAGTCCTTCTTCACCCCACTCTCCAAACAGTGCTCTCTACAACTGTCCTGCTGCACCCCAGTCTCCAACCTCTGCTCTCTGTAGCGATCCTTGTGCACCTCAGTCTTCAAACTCTGCTCTCTGCATCGATACTTCTTCACCACAGTCTCCAAACTCTGCTCTCTGCAGCACTCCTTCTACACCCCAGTCTCCAAGCTCTGATCTCTGTAACTGTCCTTCTGCACATCAGTGTCCAAATTCTGGTCTTTTTAAAAATTCATCTTCACACACGTCTCCAAACTCTTTTCCCTGTAAGAGACCTTCTACACCACAGTCTCCAACCTCTCCTCTCTGTAACAGTTCTTCTGAACCCCAATCTGCAAAAGTTGCACTCTGTAAAACTCTTTCTGCACTCCAGTCACCATACTCTGCTCTCTGTAAGAATCTTTTTGAACCCCAGGCTCCAACCTTTCCTCTCTGTAAAAGTCCTACTCCACCTCAGTCTTGAAGTTCTGCAATCTCTAAAGGTCCTTCTGCATTTCAGTCTCCAACCTCTGCTCTCTACAACAGTCCTTCTGCACCTCCGTCTCCAAACTCTGTTCTCTGTGATATCCTTCTGAAACCCATTCGTCAAACTCTGCTCTGTGTAACAGTCCTTCTACACCCCAGTCTCCAAACTCTGCTCTCTGTAACAGGCCTTCTGCACACAAGTCTTCAAACTCTGCTCTCTGTAACAGGCCTTCTGCTCCCCAGTCCCCAACCTGTGCTCTCTGCAACGATTCTTCTGCACCCCAGTCTCCAAACTCTGCTCTCTGTAAAAGTCCTTCTACTCCCCATGATCCAATATCTGCTATCTACTACAGTCTTTCTGCACATCCCTCTGAAAACTCTGCACTCTGAAGCAATCTTTCCGGACCCCAGTTTCCAACCTTTGCTCTCTGAAACAGTCCTTCTGAAACTCAGTCTCCAAAATGCTCTCTCTAAGATCCCTCTGCAACCCTGTCTCGAAACTGTGCTATCTGTAACAGTGCTTATGCACCCCAGTCTCCAAACTCTGCTCTCTGAAACAGGCCTTCATCACCCAGTCTTCATCCTCTTCTCTCTGCAACGATCCTTCTTCACCTCAGTCTCCAACCCCTTTCTCTGCAAAGTTTCTTCTGCACCCCAGTCTTTTAACTCTGTTCTCTGCATTAGTCCTTCTGCACCCAAGTCTCAAACCTCTGCTCTCTGTAACACTCCTTCTGTACCGCAGTCTCCAAAATCTGCTCACTGTAACGCTCCTTTTGCACCACACTCTCCAACGTCTGCTTTCTGTATCAGTTCTTCTGCACCCCAGTCTCCAAACTCTGCTCTCTGTAACAGTTCTTCACACTTCAGTCTCCAACTTTTGCTCTCTGCAACGGTCCTTCTTCACCCCAGTCTCCAATTTCTGCTCTCTACAACATTTCTTTTGCACCCCAGTCTCCATCTGGGCTCTCTGTAACTGTCCTTCGGCACCCCAGTCTCCAAACTCTTTTTTCTGCATTACTCTTTCTGCACCCCAGTCTCCAAACTCTGCTCTCTGTAACAGTCCTTCTGCACCTCAGTTACCAACCTCTGCTCTCTGCAAAAGTCCTTCTGCACCCCAGTCTCAATAATATGCTCTCTGCAAAAGTCTTTCTACACCCCAGTCTCAAACCTCTACTATCTGGAACAAACGTTCCGCAACCCAGTCTCCAACGTCTGCTCTATGCAATAGTTATTCTGCATCCCAGTCTCCAACCTCTGCTCTCTGTAAGAATCCTTCTGGACCCTAGTCTCCAAACTCTCCTCTCTGTAAAAGTCCTTCTGTACCACAGTCTCCAAAATCTGCTCTCTGCAACAGTCCTTCTGCACCCCAGTCTCCAACCTCTGCTCTCTTCAACATTTCTTCTTAACTCCAGTCTCCAACCTGTGCTCTCTGTAACTGTCCTTCTGCACCCCAGTCTTTAACCTCTGCTCTCTATAGCGATCCTTCTACACCTCAGTCTCCAACCTCGGCTCTCTGCAAAGATCCTTCGGCACCTCATTCTCAAGCATCTGTTCTCTGTAATGATCCTTCTACACACCAGTCTCCAAGCTCTGCTCTGTGTAACAGTCCTTCTGAACATCAGTGTCAAAACTCTGCTCTCTGTAAAATTCCTTCTGCATCTCAGTCTCCAACCTCTGCTCTCTTTAACAGTTCTTCTGGACACCAATCTACAAACTCTGCTCTCTGTAAAACTTCTTCTGCACACCAGTCTTTATTCTCTTCTATCTGTAACACTCTTTCTTCACCGCAGTCTCTATCCACTGCTCTCTGTAAGAATCCTTCTGAACCCGAGTCTTCAACCACTCCTCTCAGTAACAGTCCTTCTGCACCTCAGTCTCCAATATCTGCTCTCTGAAATGATCCTTCAGCTCATGAGTCTCAAACCACTGCTCTCTGTAACAGGCCTTGTGAACCCCATTTTCCAACATATGATCTCTGGATCAGTCCTTTTGCACACCAGTATCCTAACTCTGCTCTCTGTAACAATCCTTCTGCACCTGAGTCTCCAACATCTGCTCTCTGGAACGGTTTATCTGCACCCCAGTCTCCAAACTCTGTTCTCTGCATCAGTCCTTCTGCACCCCAGTATCCAACCTCTGCTCTCTGTAACAGTCCTTCTGTAACACAGTCTCAAAACTCTACTCTCTGTAACGGTCGTTCTGCACCCCAGTCTCCAAAGTCAGCTTTCTGTATCAGTTCTTCTGCACCCCAGTCTCGAACCTCTGCTCTCAGAAACAGTCCTTCTGCACCCCAGTCTTCAACTTATGCTCTCTCCAACATTTTTTTGCACCCCAGTCTCCATCTGTGCTCTCAGTAATTGTCTTTCTGCACCCCAGTCTCCAACCTCTGCTCTCTGTAATGATCATTCTGCACCAGAGTCTGAAACCTCTGTTCTCTACAATGATCATTCTGCCCCTCAGTCTCCAACCTGTGCTCTCTGCATGATCTTTCTGCACCCCAGTCTCCAACCTCTGCTCTCTGTAAGAGTCCTTCTGCACTTCAGTCTCCAACCTCTGCTCTCTGTAACAATCCTTCTGCACCTCAGGCTCCAACCTCTGCTATCTGTAACAATTCTTCTGCACACCAGTCTCCAACCTGTGCTCTCTGTAACAGGTCTTCTGCACCCCAGTCTCCAAACTCTGCTCTCTGTAACAGGCCTAATGCACCCTAGTCTCCAACCTCTTGTCTTTGCAATGAACCATCTGCACCTCAGTCTCCAACCACTGCTCCCTGCAACAGTCCTTCTACACCCCAGTCTCCAACCTGTGCTCTCTGCAATGATCCTTCTGCATCCCAGTCTCCAACAACTGCTCTCTGTAAGATCCTTATTCACCCCGGTCTCCAAACTTTGCTCTCTATAACAGTCCTTCTGCACCTCCGTCTCCAACCTCTGCTCTCTGCTACGGTCCTTCTGCACCCCAGTAACCAAACTCTGTTCTCTGCAACAGTCCTTCTGCACCCCAGGCTCCAAACTCTGCTCTCTATAACAGTTCTTCTGTACCGCAGTCTCCAAACTCCGATGTCTGTAAGGTCATTCTGCACCCCAGTCTCCAAACTCTACTTTCAATATCAGTTATACTGCACCCCAGTCTCCCACCTCTGTTCTCTGTAACAGTCCTTCTGCACCTCAGTCTCCAACCTCTGCTCACTGCAACAGTTCTTCTGCAACCCAGTCTCCAACATCTTCTCTTTGCAACAGTCTTTCTAAACCCTAGTTTCTAACCTCTTCTCTCTGCAAGGATCCATCTGAATCCCAGTCTCCAACATCTGCTCTCTGCAACAGTCCTTCTGCACTGCAGTCTCCAAAATCTGCTCTTTGCTACAGTCCTTCTGCACCCCAGTCTCAAACCTCTGCTCTCTGCAACATTTTTTCTGCACCCCAGTCTCCCACCTGTGCTCTGTGTATTTGTCCTGCTTCACCCCAGTCTCCAATCTCTGCTCTCTGTAGCGATCTTTCTGCACCTCAGTCTTCAACCTCCGATCTCTTCAAGGATCCTTTTTCACCACAGTCTCCAACCTCTGCTCTCTGCAACAGTCCTTCTGCACCCCAGTCTCCAAGCTCTGCTCTCTGTAACAGTTCTTCTTAACCCCAGTCTCCAAATTCTGCTCTCTGTAAAAGGCCTTCTGCACCCCTGACTTCAACCTCTGCTCTCTGTAACAGGCCTTCTGCACCCCACTCTCCAACATGTGCTCTCTCTAACAATTCTTCTGCACATCAGTCTCCAAACTCTGCTCTCTGTAACAGTCCTCTGCACCCCAGAATCCAACATCTGCTCTCTTCTACATTCCTTCTGCACCTCAGTCGGAAAACTCAGCTCTCTGCAAAAATCTTTCTGCACCCCATCTTCAGACCTTTGCTCTCTGTGACAGAACTTCTGAACCTCAGTCTCAAAAATGCTCTCTGTAAGATCTTTTTGAAACCCAGTCTCGAAACATTGCTATCTGTAACAGTTCTGCTGGACACCAATCTCCAAACTCTGATCTCTGAAAGAATCCTTCTGAACCCCAGTCTCCAACCTATCCTCTCTGTAACAGTCCTTGTGCACCTCAGTCTCCAAACTCTGCTCACTGTAATGATGCTTCAGCACCCCAGTCTCCAACTTCTGTTCTCTGTAACAGTCCTTCTGCACCCCAGTCTCCAACATCTTCACTCTGAAACGGACCCTCTGTACCCCAGTCTCCAAACTCTTTCCTCTAACAGTTCTTCTGCACCTCAGACTCCAAACTCTGCTCTCTGTATCAGTTCTTCTAAGCCTCACTCTGAAACCTCTGATGTCTGCAACGATCCTTCTGCACCCCAGTCTCCAAACTTTGCTATCTATAACAATCCTTCTGCACAGAAGTCTCCAACCTCTTCTCTCTTACAGGTCTTCTGCACCCCAGTCTCCAATCTCTGCTTACTGTATCAGTCCATCTGCACCACAATTTCCAAACTCTGCTCTCTGTATTAGACTTTCTGAATCTCAGTCAACAAACTCTGCTCTCTTCAACAGTCCTTCTGCACCCCAGTCTTCAACCTCTGTTCTCTATAACAACCCTTCAGCACCCCAGTCTCAAAATTTTGCTCTCTACAACAATCCTTCTACACCCCAGTCCCCAAACTCTGCTCTTTGCAACAGTCCTTCTGCACCCCAGTCTCCTACATGTGCTCTCTGCAAAAGTCCTTCTGCAACAAAGTCTGAAAACTCTGTTCTCTACAGCGATCTTTCTGCACCCCAGTCTCCAACCTCTGCTCTCTGTAACAGTCCTGCTGCACATCAGTCTACAACTCTGCTCTCTGTAAGATTCTTGTCCAACCTTGTCTAAAAACTCTGCTTTCTGTAAGAGTTCTACTGCACCCCAGTCTCCAAACTCTGCTCTCTGCAATGATCGTTCCGCACCTCAGTCTCGAAACTCTACTCTCTGCAACAGTCCTTCTGCACCCCAGTCTCAAAACTCTGCTGTCTGCAACGATCTGTCTGTACACAAGTTTCCAACGTCTGCTCTCTGCAACAGTCTTTCTGCACCCCAGTCTCCAACCTCTGCTCTCTGCAACGATCCCTCTGCACCCCAGTCTAAAAATTCTGCTCTTTACAACAATACTTTTGCACCCCAGTTTCCAACCTCTTCTCTCTGCAAAAGTCCTTCTGCACCCCAGTCTCCAACATCTGCTCCCTGCAACAGTCTTTCTGCACCTCAGTCTGACAACTCTGCTCTCTGCAACGATCATTTTGCACCCCAGTCTCCAACCTCTGTTGTCTAAAACATTTATTTTGCACCCCAGTATCCAACCTCTACTCTCTGTAACAGTCGTTCTGTACCGCAGTCTCCAAACTTTGTTCTTTGTAAGGGTACTTATGCACCCCAGTATGCAACCTTTGCTTTCTGTATCCGTCGTTTTCCACCACAGTCTTTAAACTCTGCACGCTTGTGACAGTCCTTCCGCAACTCAGTCTGCAAACTCTGCTCTCTGCAACAGTACTTTTACACTCCAGTATTTATCCTCTGCTCTCTCCAACAGTCCTTTTGCAACACAGAATCCAACATCTGCTCTCTAAAACAGTTCTTCTCCACCCCAGTCTCCAACCTCTGCTCTCTGTAAAAGTCCTTCTGTACTGCAGTCTCCAAAATCTGCTCTCTGTAAGATCCTTCTGCAACCCAGTCTGTAAACTCTGTCCTCTGTAACAGACCTTCTGCACCCCTTCTCCAACCTCTGTTCTCTGTAACAGTCCTCGTGTATTGCAGCCTCCAAAAAATGCTCTCTGTAACGGTCCTTCTGCACCCCAGTCTCCAACCTCTGCTTTCTGTATCAGTACTTCTGCACCCCAGTCTCGAACCTCTGCTCTCGGTAACAGTCCTTCTTCACCTCAGTCTCCAAACTCTGCTCTCTTCCACAGTCCTCCTGAACCAAAGTCTCAAACCTCTACTCCCTGCAACACTCCTTCTGCACCTCAGTCTCTAAACTCTGCTCTCTGTAACAGTCCTTCTCTACCGCAGTCTCAAAACTCTGCTCTCTGTAATGGTACTTCTGAACCCCAGTCTCCAACGTCAGCTTTCTTTATCAGATCTTCTGCACCCCAGTCTCCAACCTCTGCTCTCAGTAACAGTCCTTCTGCACCCCAGTCTCTAACTTCTGCTCACTGCAACATTTCTTCTGCACCCCGTCTCCATCTGTGCTCTCTGTAAAGGTCCTTCTGCACCCCAGTCTCCACCCACTGATCTCCATAACAATACTTCTGGACCTCAGTCTACAACCTCTGCTCTCTGTAACAGTCCTTTTGTACTGCAGTCTCAAAACTCTGCTCTCTGTAATACTCTTTCTGAACCCCAGACTCCAACATCAGCTTTCTATATCAGTTCTTCTGCACCCCAGTCTCCCAACTCCACTTTCTGTAACAGTCCTTCTGCAACTCAGTCTCCAAACTCTGCTCTCTGCAACAGTCCTTCTGCCCCTCAGTCTGAAAACTATGTTCTTTGCAACCATCCTTTTGCAACCCTGTCTCCAATCCCTGATTTCTGTAATAGTCCTTCTGCACCCCAGTCTTCAACCTCTGCTCTTTGTAACAGGCCTTTTGCACCCCATTCTCCAACCTCTGCTCTCTGTAACAGTGCTTTTTCACCTCAGTCTACATACTCTGCTATCTGCAACAGTTCTTCTGCACCCCAGTCTCCAACATCTGCTCTCTGCAACAGTCATTCTGCACCAAATCTCCAACCTCTGCCTCTGTAACATTCCTACTGTAACCCAGTCTCCAAACTCTGCTTCCTGCAACAGTCGTTCTGCACCCCAATCTCCAACCTGTGCTCTCCGCAAAAGTCCTTCTACACCCCAGTGTCCTGCCTCTGCTCTCTGCAACAGTCCCTCTTCAACCCAGTCTCCGAACTCTGCTCTCTGTAACAATTCTTCTGCACCTCAGTCTTCAACCTCTGCTCTCTGCAACTGTCCTTCTGCACCTCAGTCTCCAAAAACTACTCTCTGTAAATGTACTTCTGAACCCCTTCTCCAAACTCTGCTCTTTGTAATAGGCCTTCTGCACCCCAGTATCCAACCTCTGTTCTCTATAACAATCGTTCTGCACTCCAGTCTCAAAATTTTGCTCTCTAAAACTATCCTTCTGCACCCCATTCAACAAACTCTGCTCTTTGCAACAGTCCTTCTGCACCCCAGTCTCCAACATGTGCTCTCTGTAAAAGTCCTTCTGCACGTCAGTCGGAAAACTCTGTTCTCTGCAACGATCTTTCTGCACCCCAGTCTCCAACCTCTGCTCTCTGTAACAGTCCTGCTGCACATCGGTCTACAACTCTGCTCTCTGTAAGATTCTTGTGCAACCTTGTTTGAAAACTCAGCTCTCTATAGGAGTTCTACTGCACCCCAGTCTGCAACCTCTGCTCTCTGCAATGATCCCTGTGCACCCCAGTATTCAATATCTGCTCTATGCAAAGGTCCTTCTGCACCCCTGTCTCCAACCTCTGCTCTCTGTAACTGTACTTCTGCACTTCAGTCTGAAAACGCTGTTCTCTGCTATGATCCTTTTGCACCCCAGTCTCCAAACTCTGGTCTCTGTAATACTCCAGTTGCACCTCAGTCTCGAAACTCTGCTCTCTGTAAGATCCTTCTGCACCCCAGTCTCCAACCTCTGCTCTTGGCAAGAGTCCTTCTATACCGCAGTCTCCAAATTCTGCTTTCTGCAACAGTCCTTCTGCACCCCAGTCTTCAACTTCTGTTCTCTTTAACAATCCTTCTTTACCTCAGTTACCAAACTTTGATCTCTGCAATGGTCCTTCTGCACCACAGTCTCCAAACTCTGCTCTCTGTAACAATTTCTCAGCACCCCAGTCTAAAAAGTCTGCTCTCTACAACAATTCATTTGCACCCCAGTTTCCAACCTCTGCTCTCTGCAAAAGTCCTTCTGCACCCCAGTCTCAAACATCTGCTCCCTGCAACAGTCTTTCTGCACCTCTGCTAACAACTCTGCTCTCTGCAACGATCATTTTGCACCCCAGTCTTCAAAGTCTGCTTTATGTAACAGTCTTTCCGCACCTCAGTCTCCAACCTCTGCTTTCTGTAAGATCCTTCTGAACCCCAGTTTCCAAAGTCTGCTCTCTGTTATATTTCTTCTACTTCCCAGTCTCCAACCTCTGCTCTCTGAAACAGTCCTTCTGCTCCATAGTCTCCAACCTCTGCTCTCTGTAACAGTCATTCTGTCCTGCAGTCTCCAACCTCTTCTCTCTGTAATGGTTTTTCTGCACGCCAGACTCCAAACTCTGATCTCTGTAACAATCCTTCTTCACCACAGTCTCCAACCTCTGCTGTCTGCAACGATGCTTTTGCACCCCAGTCTCTAACCTCTGCTCTCTGCAAAAGTCCTTCTGTACCCCAGTCTCCAACATCTGCTCTCAGCAACAGTCCTTCTGAACCTAAGTCTGAAAACTCTGCTCTCTGCAACGATCATTGTGCACCCCAGTCTCCCAACTCTGCTTTCTGTAACAGTCCTACTGCACCTCAGTCTCCAAAATCTGCTCTCTGTAACAGTGCTTCTGAACCCCAGCCTCCAAACTCTGACCTCTGTAAGATCCTTCTGCACCCAAATTTCCAAATCTGCTCTCTGTAACATTCCTTATTCTCCCCAGACTCCAAACTTTGCTCTCTGTAACAGTCCTTCTGCTCCCCAGTCTCCAACCACTGCTCTCTGTAACAGTCCTTCTGTACCTCAGTTCCCAAACTCTGCTCTGTGTAACTGTCATTCTGCACCCCAGTCTTCATCCTCTCATTTCTGTATCATTCCGTCTGAACCACAGTTTCCAACCTCTGCTCCCTGCAACATTCCTTCTGCACATCAGTCTGCATCCTCTGCTCTCTGCGACAGTTATTCTGCACCCCAGTCTCCAACCTCAGCTCTCTGCAACAGTTCGTCTGCACCCCAGTATCCAAGGTCTGCACTCTGAAACAGTTTTTCTCCATACCAGTCTCCAACCTCTGCTCTCTGGAACAGTCCTCCTGTAGTACAGTCTCCAAAACCTGCACTCTGTAAGGGTTCTTCTGCTCCCCAGTCTTCAACCTCTGCTTTCTGTATCAGTCCTTCTGCACCAAAGTCTCAAACCTCTGTATCTGAAACAATCCTTCTACACCACAGTCTTCAAACTCTGCTATCTGCAACAGTTCTTATGCATCCCAGGCTCCAACCTCTTCTCTCTGTAACAATCCTTCTGCACCTCAGTCTCAAAACTCTGCTCTCTACAACGGTGCTTCTGCACCTCAGTCTCTAACCTCTTCTCTCTGTATCAGTCCTTCTGCAGCTCAGTCTCCAACATATGATCTCTCTAAGATCCTTCTGCAACCCAGTCTGTAAACTTTGCCCTCTGTAACAGTCCTTCTGGACCGCTTCTCCAACCTCTGTTCTCTGTAACATTTTTTTTCGACGTTGGTCTCAAACCTCTGCTCGCTACAATGATCCTTCTGCACCTCAGTCTCAAAACTCTGCTCTCTGCAACAGTCCTTCTGCACCTCAATAACCAACCTCTGTTCTCTGTAACAATCCTTCTGCACCCCAGTCTCAAAATTCTGCTCTCTGCAAATGTCCTTCTTCACCCTAGTCTCCAACCTCTGCTCTCTGTAATATGCTTCTTTACCCCAGTGTCCAAACTCAACTCTCAATAACAGTTCTTCTGCACTGCAGTCTCCAAACTCTGCTCTCTGTAACAATCCTTCTGCACCTCAGTCTCCAAACTCTACTTTATGCAAAGGTTCTTCTGCAACCATGTCTTAAACCTCTGTCCTTGCAACAGCCTTTCCGCTCCCCAGCCTCCAATCTCTGCTCTTTGTAAAAGTCTTTTGCACCCCAGTCTCCAATCTCAGCTCTCTGTAATGGTCCTTCGGCACCCCAGTCTCCAACCTCTGCTTTCTTACCAGTCGTGCACCTGAGTCTCCAAACTCTACTCTCTGCAACAATCCTTCTGCACCCCAGTCTCCTACGTCAGCTCTCTACAACAGTCTTTCTGCATTTCAGTCTCCAACCTCTGGTCTCTGTAAGATCCTTCTGCACGCCAGTCTCCAACCTATGCTATCTTCAACGTTCCTTCTGCACCTCAGTCGCCAACCTGTGTTTTCTACAACAGTCCTTCTGCACCCCAGTTTCCAACCTCTGCTCTCTGTAACAGTCCTTTTGTACCTCAGTCTCCAACCTCTGCTCTCTGGAACAATCCTTCTGCACCCCAGTCTCCTACGTCTGCTCTCTACAACAGTCCTTCTGTACCCCAGTCTCCAACCTCTGCTCTCTGTATCAGTCCTTCTGCACCTCAGTCTCCAACCTCTGCTCTCTGTAACAGTTTTTCTGCACCTCAGTCTTCAACCTCTCCTCTCTGCAATTGTCCTTTTGCACCTCAGTGTCCAACCTCTACTCTCTGTAACAGTCCTTATGCATCTAAGTATCCAACCTCTACTCTCTGGAAGATACTTTTGCAAACCAATCTCCAAAATCTGCTCTCTGTAACAGTCCTTCTGCACCCCATTCTCAAAACTCTGCTCTCTCTAACAGGCTTTCTACACCCCAGTCTCCAACATCTCCTCTCTGGAACAGTCCTTCTGCACACAAATCTCCAAACTCTGCTCTCTGCATTAGTCCTTCTGCACCCCAGTCTCCAACATCTGCTCTCTGCATTAGTCCTTCTGCACCTCAACTGAAAATTCTGCTCTCTTCCACAATCCTTTTTCACCCCAGTCTTCAACCTCTGTTCTCTGCAACAGTCCTTCTGCATCCCAGTCTCCAACCTCTGCTTTCTGTAACAGTCCTTCTGCACCTAAGTCTCCAAATTCTGCTCTCTGCAACAGTCATTCTGAAACCCAGTCTCCAACCTCTTCTGTCTGCAACAATAATTCTGCACCCCAGTCTCCCACATCTGCTTTCTGTATCAGTCCTTCACCCCAGTCTCCAAAATCTTCTCTCTGTAACAGTCATTTTTTTTTTTATTGGTTATTCACAACATTACAAAGCTCTTGACATATCATACTTCGAACAATAGTTTCAAGTGAGTTATGAACTCCAATTTTTACCCCAAATACAGATTGCAGAATCACATAGGTTACACATTCACATTTTTACATAATGCCATACTAGTGACTGATGTATTCTGCTACCTTTCCTATCCTCTACTATCCCCCTCCGCCCATCTTCTCTTTCTATCCCATCTACTGTAATTCATTTCTCTCCTTATTTTTCCCCAATTTCCCTCACAACCTCTTTTATGGTGTTTTTATTATAACAATGAGGGTCTCTTTCCATTTTCATGCAATTCCACTTTTCTCTCTCTTTCCTCCCATCTCGTGCCTCTGTTTAATGTCAATCTTTTATTCCTGTTCTTCCTCCCTACTCTATTCTTAGTTGCTCTCATTATATCAAAGAAGACATTTGGTATTTGTTTTTTAGGGATTGGCTAGATTCACTGAGCATAATCTGCTCTAATGCCATCCATTTCCCTGCAAATTCCATGATTTTGTCATTTTTTAGTGCTGCGTAATACTCCATAGTGTATAAATGCCACATTTTTTTAATCCATTCATCCATTGAAGGGCATCTGGGTTGGTTCCACAGTCTAGCTATTCTGAATTGTGCTGCTGTGAACATCGATGTGGCAGTATCCCTGTGTACGCTCTTTTAAGGTCTTCAGGGAATAGACCAAGAAGGTCATAACTGGGTCAAATGTAGTTCTATTCCTAGCTTTCCCAGGAATCTCCATACTGCTTTCCAAATTGGCCGAATCAATTTGCAGTCCCACCAGCAATGTATAAGAGTACCCTTTTCCCCACATCCTCGCCAGCACTTGTTATTATTTGACTTCATAATGGCTGCCAATCTTACTGGAGTGAGATGATATCTTAGGGTAGTTTTGATTTGCATTTCTCTGACTGCTAGAGAAGGTGAGCATTTTTTCATGTATCTGTTGATTGATTGTATTTCCTCCTCTGAGAAGTGTCTGTTCAGGTCCTTGGCCCATTTGTTGATTGGGTTATTTGTTGTCTTATTGTCTAATTTTTTGTAACAGTCCTTCTGCACCTCAGTCTCCAAACTCTGCTCCCTTTAACAGTCCTTCAGCACACGAGTCTCCAATCTCTGCTCACTGCAACGATCCTTCTTCACCCCAGGGTCCAAACTCTGCTCTCTGTAACATTCCTTCTGCACCACAGTCTTTAACCTCTGCTCTCTGCAACAGTCCTTCTGCACCCCAGTCTCCAACCTCTGCTCTCTGCAACACTCTTTCCACACCCCAGTCTCAAAACTCTGCTCCCTGTAAGATCCTTCTGCACACCTGTATCCAAACTCTGATCTCTGTAATGGTCTTTCTTCATCCCCGTCTCCAAACTCTGCGTTCTGTATCAGTCCTTCTGCACCACAGGCTTCAACCTCTGCTCTCTGTAACAGTCCTTCTACACCTTGTCTCCAACCACTGCTCTCTGCAACAGTCCTTCTGCACGCCAGTTTAAAACTCTGCACTCTGCAACATGGCTTCTGTACCCCAGTCTCCAACCTCTGCTCTCTGTATCAGTCCTTCTGCACCCAAGTTTCCAAATCCTACTTTTTGTAACAGTTCTTCTGCACCTCAATCTCCAACCTATGCTCTTTGTAACAATCCTTCTGCACATCAGTCTCCAACCTCTTCTCTCAGCAAAGGTCCTTATGCACCCCAGTCTCCAACTGCTGTTCTCTGCAACAGTCTTTTTGCACCACAGTCTACAACATCTGCTCTCTGTAACAGTCCTTCTGTACTGCTATCTCCAACATATGCTCTCTGTAACAGGTCTTCTGCACCCAAGTCTCCAAACTCAGCTCTCTTTAACAGTACATCTGCACCCCAGTCTCCAACCTCTGCTCTCTGCAACAGTCTTTCTGCACCAAGTTTCCATACTTCACTCGCTGTATAATGCTTCTGCACCCCAGTCTCCCAACTCTGCTCTATCAGTCCTTCTGCACCCCAGTCTCCTCTGCTCTCTGCAACAGTACTTCTTCACCTCAGTCTTCAAACTCTACTCTTTGTATAATGCTTCTGCACTCCAGTCTACAACCTCTGCTCTCGGAAACAGTCCATCTAAACCTTAGTATCCATAATCTGCTACAAAACAGTTTTTCTGCACCCCAGTCTCCAAACTATGCTCTCTGTAAGATAATTCTGCACACCTGTCTCCAACCTCTGATCTCTGTAATGGTCTCTCTTCATCCCCGTCTGCAAACTCTGCATTCTGTATCAGTCCTTCTGCACCACAGGCTTCAACCTCTGCTCTCTGCAACAGTCCTTCTGCACGCCACTTTAAAACTCTGCACTCTGCAACATTGCTTCTGTACCCCAGTCTCCAACCTCTGCTCTCTGTATCAGTCCTTCTGCACCCAAGTTTCCAAACCCTACTCTCTGTAACAGTTCTTCTGCACCTCAATCTCAAACCTATGCTCTCTGTAACAATCATTCTGCACATCAGTCTCCAACCTTTTCTCTCAGCAACGGTCCTTATGCACCCAGGTCTCCAACTGCTGTTCTCTGCAACAGTCTTTCTGCACCAAAGTCTACAACATCTGCTCTCTGTAACAGTCCTTCTGTACTGCAGTCTCCAACCTATGCTCTCTGTAACAGGCCTTCTGCACCCAAGTTTCCAAACTCTGCTCTCTTTAACAGTCCTTCTGCACCCCAGTCTCCAACCTTTGCTCTCTGCAACAGTCTTTCTGCACCAACTTTCTATACTTCTCTCGTTGTATGATGCTTCTGCACCCCAGTCTCCCAACTCTGCTCTATCAGTCCTTCTGCACCCCAGTTTCCTCTGCTCTCTGCAACAGTGCTTCTTCACCTCAGTCTCCAAACTCTGCTCTTTGTATGATGCTTCTGCACCCCAGTCTACAACCTCTGCTCTTGGAAACAGTCCATCTACACCTTAGTCTCCATAATCTGCTACAAAACAGTCCTTCAACACCCCAGTCTCCAACCTATGTTCTCTGTAAGATACTTCTGCACACCTGTCTCCATCCTCTGCTTTATGCAACAGTCCTTCTGCACCCCAGTCTCCAAAGTCTGCTCTCTGCAACAGTCCTTCTACACCCCAGTCTCCAACCTATGCTCTCTGCAACAGTCCTTCTACACCCCAGTTTCCATACTCTGCTCACCCCAATGATCCATCTGCACCCAGTCTCAAACCCATGCTCTCTGTAACAGTCCTTCTGTAAGGCAGCCTCCAAACAATTTTTTTCGTAAGTGTCCTTATGTACTCTAGAATCCAACCTCTGCTTTCTGTATCAGTCGTTTTGAACCACAGTCTCCAAACTATGCCCTTTTTATCAGTCCTTCGGCAACTCAGTCTGCAACCTCTGCTTTCTGAAACAGTGCTCTTGGACCCCAGTCTCCATTCTCTGCTCTCTGCAACAGTCCTTCTTCACCCCAGTCTCCAACCTCAGCTCTTTTTAACAGTCCTTCTGTACTGCAGTCTCCAACCACTGCTCTCTGTAAGGGTCCTTGTGCACATGAGTCTCCAAGCTCTGCTTTCTGTCTTTGTCTTTCTGCACCCAAGTCTCCAACCTTTGTTCTGTGTAACTGTCCTTCTGCACCTTAGTCTCCAAACTCTGCTGTCTGCTACAGTCCTTCTTCACCCCAATCTGAAACATCTACTCTCTGCAACAGTCCTTCTACACCCAAGTATAAAACCTCTGCTCTCTGCAACAGTCCTTCTGCACCCCAGTCTCCAACATCTGCTCTCTGTATCAATCATTCTGCACATAAGTCTCCAAGCTCTGCTCTCTGCAACGGTCCTTCTGCACCTAGGTCTCCAAACTCTACTCTCTGCAACAGTGCTTCTGCACCTCAGTCTCCAACTTCTGATCTCAGTAAGATCCTTCTGCAACCCAGTCTCCAAACTCTGCTCTCTGTAACAGTCCTTCTGCACCCAAGTCTCCAAACTCTGCTCTCTGTAACAGGCCTTCTGCACCGCAGTCTCCAACCTCTGCTGTCTTTATCAGTTCTTCTGCACTCCAGTCTCCAACCTCTGCTCTCTGCAATGATCCTTCTGCACCATTTCTCCAACCTGTGCTCTCTTCAACAGTCCTTGTTCACCCAGTCTCCAAAATCTGCTCTCTGCAACAGTTCTTCTGTACCTCAGTCTGAAAACTCAGTTCTGTGACAATCCTTCTGCACCCCAGGCTCCGAACTCTGCTCGCTGTAACAGTTCTTCTTTACATCAGTCTACAACCTCTTCTTTCAGTGAGACCCTTCTGAAACCCAGTCTGCAAACTCTGCTCACTGAAACAGTCTTTCTGCACCCCAGTCTCCAAACTCTGCTCTCTGTAACAATAATTCTGCACCTCAGTCTCTAACCTCTGCTTTCTGCAAAGGTGCTTCTGCACCCCAGTCTCCAACCTCTGTTCTCTGCAACAGTCCTTCTACACTTCATTCTCCAATCTCTGCACTCTGTAGCAGTCATTCTGTACCGGAGTCTCCAACCTCTGCTTTCTTTATCCGTCCTTCTGCACCCCAGTTTCCAACATCTGCTTTCTCAATAAGTCTTTCTGAACCCACTCTCCAACCTCTGCTCTCTTTAACAGTCTTTTTGCACCTCAGTCTCTAACCTCTGCTTTCTGAAATAGTCCTGCTGCACCCCAGTCTCCAACCTCTGCTCTCTGCAACATTCATTTTGCACCCCAGTCTCCAACTTCTGTTCTCTGCAACTGTCCTTCTGCACCTCAGACTCCAATCTCTGCTCTCTGTCAGAGGCCTTCTGCACTTCAGTCTCCAACCTCTTCTCTCTGTAACAAGGCTTCTGCATCCAAGTCTCCAAACTCTGCTCTCTTTAACAGTCCTTCTGCACCTCAGTCTCAATACTTCGCTCGCTGTAAGATGCTTCTGCACATCAGTCTCCCAACTCTGCCCTCTGTATCAGTCCTTCTGCACCTCAGTCTCCAATATCTTCTCTCTGCAACAGTCCTTCTGCACCCCAGTCTCCAACCTATGCTCTCTGTAAGATAATTTTGCACACCTGTCTCCAACCTCTGCTCTCTGTAACAGTCCTCTGTACTGCAGTCTCCAACCTCTGCTCTCAGTAACAGTACTTACGCACCCGAGTCTCCACACTCTGCGTTATGTATCAGTCATTCTGCACCCCAGTCTCCAACCTCTGCTCTCTGTAACAATTATTCTGCACCTCAAACTCCAACCTCTGTTCTCTGCAAAAGTCCTTCTGCCCCCCAATCTCCAACCTCTGCTCTCTGCAACAGTCGTTCTGCACCTCAGTGTGCAAACTCTGCTATCTGTATGATCCTTCTGAAACCCAGTCTTCAACCTCTGCTTTCTGCAATGGTCCTTCTGCACCGAAGTCTCCAAACTCTGATCTCTACAACAGTTATTCTGCACCCCAGTCTAAAAACCTCTGCTCTCTGCAACAGTCCTTCTGTACCGCAGTCTTCAACCTCTGTTCTCTTTAAGGGTTCCTTCTGCACCACATTCTCCAACCTCTGCTTTCTGTATCAGTCCTTCTGCACCACATTCTCGAAAGTCTGCTTTCTGTATAAGTCCTTCTACACTGCAGTCTGCAACCTCTGCAGTCTGCAATAGTACATATGCACCCCAGTCTCTAATTACTGCTCTCTGCAACATTCCTTCTGCACCCCAGTCTCCAACATCTGCTCTCTGCAACAGTCTTTCTCCAACCCAGTCGCCATCCTCTGATCTCTGCAACAGTCATTTTGCACCCCAGTCTCCAACCTCTGCTCTCTGGAACAGTCCTTCTACACCCTAGTCTCCATAATCTGCTCTGCAACAGTTTTTCTGCACCCCAGTCTCCAATCTCTGCCCTCTGTAACAGTCCTTCTGTACCTCAGTCTCCAAACTCTGCTCTCTGTAGAAGGCCTTCTGTACCGCAATCTCCAAACTCTGCTCTGTGCAACGATCCCTCTGCACCCCAGTCTCCAATCTCTGCTCGCTGCAACAGTCGTTGTGCACCCCAATATCCAACATCTGCTCTCTGCAACAGTTCATCTCTACCTCAGTCTGAAAACTCTGCTGCCTGCAATTATCCTTCTGCACCCGAGTCTCCAACCTCTGCTATCTGTATCAGTCCTTCTGTACCTCTGTCTTTAACTTCTGCTCTGTATCAGTCCTGAATCCCTGTCTCCCACATCTGCTCTCTGTAACTGTCCTTCTTCACCTCAGTCTTCAACCTCTGCTCTGTGTAAGAATCCTTCTGCATCTCAGTCTGGAAACTCTGCTGACTGCAACGATCTGTCTGTACCCCAGTCACCAACCTCTGTTCTCTGCAAAGATCCTTCTGAAACTAAGTTTCCAACCTCTACTCTCTGTAACAGTCCTTCTGCACCTCAGTCTCCAACATCTGCTCTCTGTAAAATCCTTCGGCAACCAAGTCTCCAAACTCTGCCATCAGTAACAGTCCTTCTAGAGCCCTTTTCCAAACTCTGCTCTCCATAACAGGCCTTCTGAACCCCAGTCTCCAACGTCTGCTCTCTTTAACAGTCCTGCTGCACCTCGGTCTACAAACTCTGCTCTCTGTAAGAATCTTCTGCAACGTTGTCTAAAAACTTTGCTCTCTGTAACAGTCCTTCATCACCTCAGTCTCCAAACACTGCTCTTTGTAACAGTCCTTCTGCACACCAGTCTCCAACCTCTGCTTTCTGTATCAGTCCTTCTGCTCCCCCAGTATACATACTCTGCTCTCTGTAACTGTCCTTCTGCACCAAATATCCAACTCTGCTCTCTGCAACAGTCCTTATGCACCCCAGTATCTAACCGCTGCTGTCTGCAACATTCCTTCTGCACCCCAGTCTGCATCCTGTGCTCTGTGTAACAGTCCTTCTACAGCCAAGTCTCCACCTCTGCTCTCTGCAACGATCTTTCTGTATCCTAGTCTTAAACCTCTGCTCTCTGAAACAATCTTTCTATACCCCAGTCTCCAACCGCTTTCTCTGTAACAGTCCTTCTCTACCTCAGTCTTCAAACTCTGCTCTCTGCAAGAGTCTTTCTGCACCCCAGTCTCCTACATCTGCTCTCTAAACAATCCTTCTGCACCCCGTCTCCATCATCTACTCTCTGCAATGATCGTTCTGCACCTCAGTCTCCAACCTCTGCTCTCTGAAAAATCCTTCTGCACCCCAGTTTCCAAAATCTGCTCTCTGTAATATTCCTTCTCCACGCCAGTCTCCAATCTCTGCTTTCTTCAATGGTACTGCTGCACCCCAGTCTCAAACCTCTGTACTCTGCTACAGTCCTTCTGCTCCCCTGGCTCCAAACTCTGCTCTTTATAACAGTCCTTCTGGACCTCAGTCTCCAACCTCTGCTCTCTGCAACAGTCTTTCTGCACCTCAGTCTCCATACTTCGCTAGCTGTAAAATGCTTCTGCACACCAGTCTACAACCTCTGCTCTCTGGAACAGTCCTTCTACACCCTAGTCTCCATAATCTGCTCTGCAACAGTTTTCCTGCACCCCAGTCTCCAATCTCTGCCCTCTGTAACAGTCCTTCTGCACCTCAGTCTCCAAACTCTGCTCTCTGTAGAAGGCCTTCTGCACCCCAGTCTCCAAACTCTGCTCTCTGCAATGATCCCTCTGCACCCCAGTCTCCAACCTCTGCTCGCTGCAACAGTCCTTGTGCACCCCAATATCAAACATCTGCTATCTTCAACAGTTCTTTTGTACCTCAGTATGAAAACTTGCTCTCTGCAATAATCCTTCTGCACCCGAGTCTCCAACCTCTGCTCTCTGAAACAGTCCTTCTATACCTCAGTCTCCAACTTCTTCTCCGTATCAGTCATGCACCCTTGTCTCCCACATCTGCTCTGTGTAACAGTCCTTCTTCACATCATTCTTCAACCTCTGCTCTGTGTAACAGTCCTTCTGCATCTGGAAACTCTGCTGACTGCAATGATCCTTCTGCACCCCAGTCACCAACCTCTGTTCTCTTCAACGATCCTTCTGAAATTCAGTCTCCAAACTCTGCTCTCTGAAAGATCTTTCTGCACCCCAGTTTTCAAAATCTGCTCTCTGTAATATTTTTTCTCCACGCCAGTCTCCAACCTCTGCTTTCTGCAACGGTTCTGCTGCACCCCAGTCTCCAACCTCTGTACTCCGCAACAGTCCTTCTGCTCCCCAGTCTCCAAACTCTGCTCTCTGTAAAGGTCCTTTTACACGCCAGTCTCCAACCTCTGCTTTCATTATCCGTCCATCTGAACCTCAGGCTGCAACCTCTGCTCTTTTCAAAAGTCTTTCTGTACCCCATTCTCCAACTTCTGCTCTCTGCAACAGTCCTTCTGAACAACAGTCTCCAACATCTGCTCTCTGAAAAAGTCTTTTTGTACCCTAGTATCCAACATCTTCTCTCTGAAACAGTACTTCTGCACCTCAGTCTCAAAACTCTGCTTTCTATAAGATCCTTTTAATCCCAGTCTCAAATTTCTGCTCTCTGTAAAAGTTCTTCTGCAGCCCAGTCAAAGAACTCTACTCTCTGTAACAGGCCTTCTGCACCCCAGTCTCCAACCTCTGCTCTCTGTAGCAGTTGTTCTGCACCCAAGTCTCCAACTTTTTCTGTCTGTAACAATCTTTCTGCACCCCAGTCTCCAGAATCTGCTCTCTGCAATAGTCCTTCTTTACCTCAGTCTGAAAATTTTGCTCTCTGCAAAAATCCTTCTGCACCCCAGACTCCAAACTTTGTTCTCTGTAACAGTCCTTCTGCAACTCAGTTTCCAAACTCTGCTCTATGTAAGATCCTTCTGCCACACAGTCTCCAAAATTTGCTCCCTGTAACAGTCCTTCTGCACCTCAGTCTCCAAACTCTGCTCTCTGTAAAAGTCCTTCTACACCTCAGTCTGAAACCTTTTCTCTCTGCACGATTCCTCTGCACCCCAGTCTCCAACAACTGCTCTCTGTAACAGTCCTTCTTCACCTCACTCTAAAAACTCTGCTCTCTGTAAAATCCTTCTGCCACCCAGTATCCTAACTCTGCTCTCTATAACAATCCCTCTACACCCCAGTCTCCAACGTCTGCTCTCTGCAACAGTCCTTGTGCACCCCAATCTCCAATATCTGCTCTCTGCAACACTTCTTCTGTACCTCAGTCTAAAAACTTTGCTCTCTGCAATAATCCTTCTGCACCCTAGTCTCCAACCTCTACTCTCTGTAACAGTCCTTCTGTATCTCAGTCTCCAACTTCTGCTCTGTATTAGTCCTGCACCCCTGTCTCCCATATCTGCTCTCTGTAACAGTCCTTCTTCACCTCAGTCTTCAACCTCTGCTCTGTGTAACAATCCTTCTGTACCCCAGTGTCCAATCTCTGATCTCTGCAACGATCCTTCTGCATCCGAGTCTCCAACATCTCCTCTCTGTAACAGTTCTTCTACACTCAAGTCTCCAAAATATGATCTCTGCAACAGTCCTTCTGTACCTGAGTCTGGAAACTCTGAGGTCTCCAACGATCCTTCTGCACCCCAGTCTCCAAACTCTGCTCTCCGTGACAGCTTTACTGCACCCAGTCTCCAAACTCTGCTCTCTGTAACAGGCCTTCTGCACCCCATTATCCAAACTCTGCTCTTTTGATCAGTCCTTCTGCACCCCTGTCGCAAACCTCTAGTCTTTGTTACAGTCCTTCTTTATCACAGTCTCCTACATCTGCACTCTGCAACAGTCCTTCAGCACCCCAGATTCCAACATCTAGTTTCTGCAACAGTCCTTCTACACCCCAGTCTCCAACCTCTGGTATCTGCAACAGTCCTTCTGCACCCCAGTCTCCAAACTCTGCTCTCTGTAATAATCTTTCTCTGCCTCAGTCTCCAACCTCTACTCTCTGTTACTGTCCCTCTGCGCGTCACTCTCCAACATCTGCTCTGTGTAAGTTTCTTCTGCAACCCAATCACCAAACTCTGCCCTCTGTAACAGTCCTTCTGCAAACCTTCACCAACTCTCCAGTCTATAACAGGCCTTCTGCACCCCAGTCTCCAAAGTCTGTTCTCTATAACAATCCTTCTGCACCCCAGTCTCCAACCTCTGCTCTCTGTAACAGTCCTGCTGCACCTCGGTCTACAATCTCTTCTCTCTGTAACATCTTTTTGCAACCTTTCTAAAAACTCTGCTCTCTGAAACAGTTCTTCTGCACCCCAGTCGCCAAACTGTAACAGGTCCGGGGCTGTAGCCGGGGGGCAGTCTCCAAACTCTTCTTTGTAACTGTCCTTCTGCACCTCAGTCTCTAACCTCTGCTTTCTTTATCAGTCCATCTGCACCCCAGTCTACAACCTCTGCTCCCCGTAACACTCTTTCTGCACCTCATATCCAATCTCTGCTATCTGCAACAGTCCTTATGCACCCCAGTCTACAACCTCTGGTGTCTGCAAAATTCTTTCTGCACCCGAGTCTGCAACGTGTGCTCTGTGTAACAGTGCTTCTGCATCCCAGTCTCCAACTCTGCTCTCTGCAATGATCCTTCTGTACCTCAGTCTTAAAACTCTGCTTTCTGCAACAGTCCTTCTGCACCCCAGTCTCCAAAGTTTGTTCTCTATAACAGTCTTTCTCCACCTCAGTCTTCAACCCCTGATCTCTAAAAGAGTCCTTCTGCACCCCAGTCTCCAACATCTGCTCTCTGCAACAGTCTTTCTGCACCCCAGGGTCCAAACTCTGCTCTCTGCAACGATCCTTCTGAACCCCAGTCTCCAACTTCTACTCTCTGAAAGATCCTTCTGAACCCTGTTTTCAAACTCTGCTCTCTGTAATATTCCTTCTCCACGCCAGTCTCAAAACTCTGCTTCCTGCAATGGTCCTGCTGCACCCCAGTCTCCAAACTCTGTACTCTGCAACAAACCTTCTGCTCCCCAGCCTCCAAACTCTGCTCTCTGTAACAGTCCTTATGTACCACAGTCTCCAAACTCTGCTCTTTGTAAAGGTCCTCTTGAAAGCCAGTCTCCAATCTCTGCTTTCTTTGATCGTCCTTCTGTACCTCAGTCTCCAACCTCTGCTCTCTGCAAAAGTCCTTCTGCATCTCATTCTCCAACATCTGCTCTCGGCAACAGTCCTTCTGAACAACAGTTTCCAACATCTGCTCTCTGAAAAATTTTTTGGTTACCCTAGTCCCCAACCTCTGCTCTCTGCAACAGTCCTTCTGTATTGCAGTCTCCAACTTCTGCTCTCTGCAACGAAACTTCTACACCCCAGTCTACAACATCTGCTGTCTGCAAAAGTCCTTCTGCACCTCAGTCTGATAATTTTACTCTCTGCAACACTCCTTCTGCAACCCAGACTTCAACATCTGCTCTCTGTAACAGTCCTTCTGCACCTTAGTTTCCAAACTCTGCTCAATGTAAGATCCTTCTGTAACACAGTCTCCAAAATTTGCTCCCCTTAACAATCCTTCTGCACCTCAGTCTCCAACCTCTGCTCTCTATAACAGTCGATGTACACCTCAGTCTTAAACCTTTTCTTTCTGCAGGATCCATCTGAATCCCAGTCTCCAGACACTGCTGTTTGTAAGATCCTTCTGCCACTCAGTCCCTAAATCTGCTCTCTATAACAGTTTTTCTTCACCCCAGTCTCCAACGTCTTCTCTGTGTAACAGTCCTTCTGCATCTCAGTCTCCAAACTCTTCTCCCATATCTGCTCTCTGTAACGATCCTTCTTCAGCCCAGTCTCCACCTCTCCTCTCTACAATGATTCTTCTGCAACTCAGTCTGAAACTTCTGCTCTCTTCAACGATCCTTCTGCACCACACACTTTAACCTCTGCTCTCTGTAAGAGTTTTTCTGCACCTCAGTCTCCAACCACTGCTCTCTGCAACCGTCCTACTGCACCAGTTTCCAAACTCTGCTCTCTGCAATGATCCTTCTACACCCCAGTCTCCTACGTCTCCTCTCTTTAACAATCCTTCTGCACCCCAGTCTCCAACATCTGTTCTCTGTAAGGTCCTTCAGCACCCCAGTTTCCAAACTCTGCTCTCTGTAACATTCTTTCTCCAACCCAGTCTCCAACCTCTGCTTTTTTCAACGGTCCTGCTACAACCCAGTCTCCAAACTCTGTTCTCTGAAACAGTCCTTCTGCTTCCCAATTTCCAATCTCTGCTCTCTGTAACAGTCCTTCTGTACCGCAGTCTCCAGCTTATGCACTTTGTAATGGTCTTTCTGCACCCTAGTCTCCAAATCTGCTTTCTGTATCAGTCCTTCTTAACGACAGTATCCTAACTCTTCTCTCTGTTACAGTCCTTCTGCACCTCAGTCTCCAAACTCTGCTTTCTCTAAGATCCTTCTGAAACGAAGTCTCCAAACTCTGCTCTCCATAAGAGTCCTTCTTCACACCAGTCTCCAACCTCTGCTCTCCACAACGATCCTTCTTCACCCCAGTCTCCAACCTATGCTCTCTGCAACAGTCATTTGGCACCCCAGTCTCCAAAATCGGCTCTCTGAAAAAGTCCTTCTGCACCTCAGTCTGAAATCTCTGTTGTCTGCAACGGCCGCCCTGCACCCCAGTCTCCTTTCTCTGCTCTCTGTAACAGTCCTTCTGAACCTCAGTCTCCTACCTCTGCTGTCTGTAAGATCCTTCTGCAACAAAGTCTCCAAACTATGCTCTCTGTAACAGTCCTTCTGAACAACAGTCTCCAACCTTTGCTCTCTGTAACAGGACTTCTGCAACCCAGTCTCCAACCTCTGCTCTCTGTAACAGGCCTTCTGCACCCCAGTCTCCAACCTCTACTCTCTGGAACAGGCCTTCTGCACCCCAGTCTCCAACCTCTGCTCTCTGCAACAGTCTTTCTAAACCCCAGTCTCCAAACTCTGCTCTCTGCAACAGTCCTTCTGCACCCCAGACTTCAACTTCTGTTCTCTGTAACAATCCTTCTGCACCTCAGTTCCCACACTCTGACCTCTGCAATGGTCCTTCTGCACCTCAGTCTCTAAACTCTGCTGTCTGCAACCATCCCTTTGCACCCTTGTCTTCAACCTCTGTTCTCTGCAAAAGTCTTTCTGAACCCAAGTCTCCAACATCTGCTCTCTGCAACAGTCCTTCTGCACCTCAGTCTAAAAACTCTGCTCTCTGCAATGATCCTTGTGCACCTCAGTCTCCAAACTCTGCTTTCTGTAACAGTCCTTCTGCACCTCAGTCTCTAACTTCTGCTCTCTGCAACAGTTCTTCTGCACCCCTTTCTTTAACATCTACACTCTGTAACAGTCCTTCTACACCCCTGTCCAAATACAGAAGAATGAGACCTGAACTATTGCTCACCCTGCAAAAAATCAACTCAAAATGAATTAAAGACCCAGGCACTAAACCAGAAATTATGCAGTTTCTAGGAAAAAACGAAGTCAATACTCCAACCTACAGGCAGAGGCAATGACTTTCTCAATAGGATGCCAAAGCTCAGGAGATAACACCAAAAGTTAGCTAATAGGATGGCATCAAATTAAGAAGGTTTTGCACAGCAAAGGAGACAATGAGAATATGAAGAGAGAACCTACGGAAAGGGAGAAAATCTTTATGAGGGGCTCTTCTAAAAGAGAATGAATATTCAGAATATTAAAAAAGAACTCAAAAAACTTAACATCAAACCCACAATTATTAAATAACCCAATTATCAAATAACCCAATTACCAAATGGAAAACTAAATAAACTAAACAGACACGTCTTAGAAGAAAATATGTGAGTGGCCAACAAATATATGAAAATACTTGCAAGTCAAGACTACCCTGAGATTTCATCTCACTTCACTGACAAAGGCAACCACCAAGAATACAAACAGAAATGAGTGTGACAAGGAGAGAATTGGAGAGAAAAGCGCACTCTCACCCTGTTGGTGGGCATGTAAATCAGCACAACCACCACGGAAATCGGGATGGAGGCTCCTCAGGAGTAGCCATGGACCACCCTGCGACCCAGCTCTACCTCTGCTTGGTATTTATCACAGCGGATCGAAGTCATCATACTATAATGACACATACATGCCCATGAACCAGCCGAGGTGACATCAGTGGACGAATGCATAAAGAACATATGGTATATGCAAACTGGAATTTCATTCAGCCATAAAGAAGAAAGAAATTATGTCATGCTGGAAGATGGATGGATCTTCAGAACACTAAGGGAAATAAGCAACTCAGAAAGTTAAGGGCCGTATGTTTTTCCTCTGTTAAAGCTAGTTGGGGAAAAGGAAGGAATGTAGGAAAGGGAGTCTCATCATTAAAGTTGAAGGAAGATCAGTAGAGTCAAGGCACCAGGGGAGAAGGTGAGGAAAAGGGAAATATTGGAATGATATTGGCCAAAGTTCACGGTTATTTTGTGTGCATGTTCAAATATGTGTCAGCAAATTCCACCATTATGGACCACTACAATGCACCAATGAAGTGTGAAAAGAAGAGTTTCACATTACATGGGACAGGCACTATTCTAGGAGGGTGCCCATTTTTTTCCCATCTATAAATACCACGATCATTTACCACTTTCAAAAATCTCTACAGATTCGAATGTTCTGATCACTGCTCCACCACATGGCCTCTTCTGCTTGAGGGTCCCCTTATTCTCACTGAAATCAGGGAGCCCGTTTCAACGATGCTATCTGTTAATGTCTTCCCAGGCTGCCGAGGACAGCTTCTGCGGGTTTCACAAGGATCTGGTGCTGCCTTCTGAACGCATGTCCACGAGGCCTTGGCGAAGGCTGGTGCTCCAGGCCCTCCTCCAGATCCAGCTGTGAGGACAGGGAAGGGGTCACATAACACGCCATTCAACACCTTATTTATTTCTGATCACCATCCTCTCCATTATTCCAGGATCATATTGGTCATTGAACTTAAGCAAACACTGAGTCCAGATTGCAGTCCATCAACCAAAGAGAGTCTAATAGCCACTCCCCGTGGCTCAGGAAAATCCTTGGCCCTAACATTTCTGGTGATTATGTCTCTGTGAATGGATTCAAGATGATCCTGCAATATGTCCTGACTTTTTTGGTCTAGAAGACTCAAACAAATTCTCTTATATATTCGTAAGGCTCCTATTAACAAAATACAGTAAAATATTTACCTTTTATTTTGGTGTGACCCTTATTCTCTCCTGGGCTATATTTTATACTCTTACCTGAGGCGTTCTAGGATCAGACCCCAATTAAGAGTCTGGTGAAAATGTGGGATGATGGATGAGCATCTTAAAGACAATTGGGCTGGGGATGTGGCTCAAGCAGTAGTGCGCTTGCCTGGCAAGCGTACGGCCCAGGTTCGATCCTCAGCACCACATACCAACAAAGATGTTGTGTCCGCTGAGAACTAGAAAATGAATATTAAAAATTCTCTCTCTCTCTCTCTCTCTCTCTCTCTCTCTCTCTCTCTCTTTCTCTTCTCCTCTTCTCTCCTCTCCTCTCTCACTCTCTCCTTAAAGAAAAAAAAGACAACTGCCAAGGTAGAGTCATCATAGGGTCTTCAATTTAAAGAAAGCTAGTCTCCTTGGGGGAGGAGGGGCTGCTTCTGACAGCAAAGAGGGTTGATGGAGATTTCAGGGTTCAAGGCTCTGAGATTTGTCTAATTCCACTGGTATTTTGCCATTCTAATTAACAGGGTCTCAATCATTCCCTTATTAATGTCCTAATTGACATAAGAGAGACCTGGAAAAATTGTGGATTTATAATTTTCTTTGTACTTCTGCAATTTGGAGAATCAGATGTTTTATTCTTATATTAACCTTTATCAGTTTCCAGAGAGAAAACATTTCTGATGATCTGAACCTGACTTGAAGAAGGAATATAATGCTTGAACCTATCATTTTCATTCTGTAAGTCTCCCACTCCAGTCAGTAACAGCAGTCTGTAGTCATGTTGTAATGTTCATTTCCACCCTAAAGGTTGATGGTGTTATTACAAAGCTCAGTTTTCCATAGACATTTGATTTCAGGCCACGATAACTTAAAGTCTCTGTTGGGTCATTGCACACCAGGAATTATCAGGTCTCCTTTCCCATGGGCTGTGACATCATCAACATTTTCAATTCCCTAAGGTCAGACATCGAACCTACCTCCTCAGATCTGTTATCTAGAACCATCTCTGATGTAAACCACTATTTTGGTCAGTGCCACCGTGGTAAGGTAGAGATGAAAAACGACTCTGGATGTCTTAGGGTAGAGGAAGTTGACACAGAAAAAAGTTATAAAATGGTTGGGAGATCTGGAAAAAATAAGGAAAATAGGGCAGGTGACACCACCCCATAAATGGAAATCCTAACTTCCCTGGAAAGAGATGCTCATTCCATGCTACTGTGACCCACATTCAGGAACAGCTGTCTAGGAGCCTGCACACACAGCTCCTGGCACCCAGGAGATTAGCACATGTCTCTACAGGGCTGGTTTGCTGCTGCTGCTATGGGATCCAAAAGAACCCGCTTTCTACCTTTCCTTTCTTCCTCTCTGCCTAGTGTTTTGCTGATCTTGACAGAACCTCCTAAAATGGAGGCCTGCAGGCAGGGGATTGTGGAAAATGAGGTTCTTGTACTTTCTGTCCTTCTGGTGTGGGGAGAACACAGAAGGACAGAGATGGTGCTGAACACCCACACAAGGTGTCTGACACACTTGAACCTGAATGTGGGAAAAGGGTGTTTGTGAAAAGAGAGGAGAGTAAGGAGTCTCAGAGATTTTAAAAGAGGGAGTTGGAGTTGAAGCTCCAGATACAGACTCTAACCAGATGCCTATAAGTCCCTGGGAGGCATCATTTTTCAGATGACTGTATACTCCAGTTTGAAGATTGGTCTAGATTTTGATCGGCAAAGAGATGCACACCCTCTACCCAGCTTCCTCAGGGCACTCTGGACCTCGTTGCTTCTTAGGCTGTGAATGACCGGGCTCAACAGTGGCTCACCACACAGAAGAGCACAGAGACCAGGGTGTCCATTTCCAGCCTTCTCTGGGCCTGTAATAGTAAAAGTTGGCTGTTCCATAGAAGACCACCACGACAGTGAGGGAGGACGCACAGGTGGAGAACGACTTCCTCCTGCCCGGGGCAGAGGAAATCCCCATGATGGCCGCCATGATGAGTGTATAGGAGCCTGCAGTGAAGAGGCAGGGGCTCAGACCTATGGTGGGACTAATCACGTGGAGCGCAGACTCGTTGACAGAGGTGACTGAGCAGGAGAGCTTCAGGAGCAATGGGGTGTCACAGAGAAAGTGGCTGATCTGGTGGGGCCCACACAGAGTGAGTGTGATGGCCAGCACCGTGTGTGTGACCAAATTCACCAGCCCACACAGCCAGGACCCAGTCACCAGGCCAACACAGACCTTCACACTCATGATGACTGGGTACTGAGGAGGACGGCAGGTGGCCACACAGCAGTCATACTGGCCACACAGCCAGTAAGATGCCTTCTGTGCCCGCACTTGTCACCAAGAAGAAGATCTGGGAAAGGCAGCCCTCATAAGAAATGGCCTTCTTCTCCCAGAAGAAGTTCACCAGCAGTACTGGGAGGGTGGTGGATGTTTAACAGACGTCCAAGAAGCTCAAATTGCTGAGGAAAATGTACATTGGAGAATGGAGAGCAGGACTGACCCTGGTGGCCACTATTATGAGCATGTTCCCCAGGAGAGTGGTCAGGTAAATGACCAGAAAGTGCAGAAAAACCAGCCCTGTAGGTTGGAGTGGTTGGAAAATCCCAGGAAGATGAATTCAGTTACAAATGATTGATTGCTCATTTCCAATGGTATCATAGCTACAAAAAAGAGAAAAAGAGACCATGACAAGAATGGACTGAGAGCACCCCAAACAGGCTTGTTAATCTGCAGCAACATGGCAAAAAATATTGTATACAGAGATGCCTGGACTCTGGAAAGAGACGTATAGGAGTGACTTTAGAGAGAGCATAACTTCTCACAGACTTTTGCATGGGTGCTCTTTTGTAAGAATAAATGGAGACTTGGTCAAAATGCACAACCAGCTATCAACCCCTGTGTCTCTTTGAATCTGCAGTATCTCCCTCCTAACACTGTGCTTCACTGTGATGAATTCTTTTTTGTATGTCTGTTATTTCAAGTAATAAGTTCTCATTGTGGAAAAATGAAGAAAATGCAGAAAGTTATTCAGAAAAATAGAACAGGTCACAAAATCAAAGCTCTTTTTGCATTCATCCCATTCTACCTCTATCTATCTTTAAAATATCCAAAGCAAAATTTCCCAATATTGTTGTACTCTATTTAGTTGTTTGCCTTGTAATCTTAATTTCCTAACATGAAATTAAGCTAATATCTTTCTTGTTATTGAACATAGAAACATTCCATTCCATTTACTATTGTACATATTGGAATAGAAGCTTTCATACATATGTATCTATGATCATCTCTGATTATTTTTTAAAAGTGAAATTATAAGTCACCTGCTTTTAAATACATTGATCTATTTTTATTTCAGTAGAAACTTTTATTTTTTAAAGTTCTATAAGAAACAAGAAATTTTGACAAATGATATATACTTAGGTATTTTTCTTCTTTTGTAGTATAAGATTTACCTCACCAAACATTACATTTCCTGAAAAAAAAATGATTGATACAATTACTGATTTTTTATCATGTTACCCATGATAATTCGCATTGTTTTGAACGAAAATTTCTGTTTCTTTTTCAATCTTATATGAAAAATATTATATTAAAACAGTAGGCTCTTGGTCCAGATAGATGTGGATTGAAATCCATCTGTTGTTTACTAGATGTTGTTTGTAAAAACTCATCTCATCTCTACTGCTCAGTTTGTTCCTTGCTTAGGATATCAATGTTGTCTATTTCACAACTGCTGAAAAAAGTTTTGAGATAATATAAGCTATATGTCTGGCACATTACATTTACTCAATGCCTTTTGTCAAGTTAGAAAATGTCTATCCATTTTTTACTAGTGTTTTTTTTTTTTTTTTTTGTGTATGTGTGCTGCGTTTTGAATTCAGAGCCTTATGCATACTAAGCATGCACTCTACCACTGGACTTTGCCCCTAGTTTCATTTAGTTATAGTTTTTATCATAAATAGATATTGAATTTTCTTATTTTCTCTGCATCTATTTAAATGATATATATTTTTTTCTTATTTAGTCTGTTACTATAGAAATTCGGTTGATTGAATTTTTGAATATTGAACCAGCCTTGCATTCTGGGATTGATCTCAATTGACTGTAATGTTATCTTTACTCTATGTGGCTGAGTTCAGGTTGTTAATATTGTTCCCTGCTTGCTTTTGTGTATTCTATTTTCGCTGTTCTCCAGAGATAATTTATTTTTTGAAGAATTCTCAGCTGTATTCTAGTGTTATTTTCAGTCAACGCATGTTAGTGGACTAGTGGGAAACAGAGAAGGAATTTCTGATGTTTCCAGGAAGCCCTGCCTTAGGTACTGTAAACTCAGTAACAGGGATATGGCCTTCACAGTGACCCACTTTCTAGCAATATGGCTGAACCTAGTTCTTATTCCTCCCGACGTTAGACATTTCGGCCTGTTCCTTTCCATAGCTGCAAAGGTTTTCGGTTGAGTGTCCTAATGTAACAGTTTCTGTTACTCTTGCCCCTGAAGATTACAGCTTTTGTTCTAAGCAAAAAATCAGGAAATGGGTCTGGGAGGAGTTTTGGCTGCTGTTGCTGCTCTTTGTCCCTCCACCTATCCAAGAAATGATACCGTTAAAGACACTTTCTCAGAACACTTCCCTATCTTCCTGAAAGCATTTGGTGGAATCCATGGAGAAAAAGAAAAAATACAAACATCTTATGTCTATAGCCCTCTGGGTCTTTATGCTCTTAAACCAGTCTATACTTAGTCTTTAGCAATCCATTAACTATTTTTTATTTGAGTTTTTTTTAAATAAATAAACTCCTATGTATCTTGTGGATTCTCCCATAGTTAAAAAAATGCCTGGATTATTTTGGTTGCTTATCTCTTCCCAGACTTCGGTTAGTTGTTTGCTTTATAATCTTCATCCCTAATAAAGTCAAAGAAAGTCATTAATTTGCATTTTCTTCTGCTCTTTTTGGTTATTATAATGATGAAAACAACATGCTTTCTAGCTATTTCGATAGATACTCAAGGTGAAATTTGAAGTCTATACACTTACTTTTCAAAAATATTTAGTAATTTCTAATTTAGTTAAATATGTAGTTATTCTATTCAAAACAATCCAATTCCTAGCATATTTCCAAGGAAATTAATGCACAGTTCACAAAATTTCTTGTGTAAAAATTCATAATAACTCAAACAAATATTATACCTTCAGCAGAAGGACAGAAGACAAATCACGGTTTATCATGCAGTGGAATAATGCAGTTACTTTAGAAACACAAATACTGGAACATTAATAACAATGAAAAATCTAAAAAAAAATTTCTGGGTGAAAGAAGCCAGATATAAAATATATACTGTATGTTTCCTTTAAATAAAGTTCAAAAATTAGCAAAACAGCTATAATGGTCAAGTAATAATGGTGGTCTTTTTTTTTTTTTTTTTTTGAGCTCAGGGTTGATATCAGTTGAAGCATGAAGGAATTTTCTAAAGTGATGGAAATGTTTTATATCCTGATTTTTGGAAGTTCATATACATGTAAAATATTATAAACCTGTAAACGTTAGATCTGTGCATTCTTTGAGTACAAATTATAGTTCAATTTTTAAAAATAGCCTTATTTAAAAATAAGTAATTAGTGGGGGAATAGTGGTACCTGCCTGTAATCCCAGGTACTTGGAAGACTAAGGCAGGAGGATCATAAATTTGAAACTCTGCAAGGCCCCCCGCCCCAAATAATTGAAAGGGCTGGGGATATAGCTTCATGGTAGAGTGCCATTGGGTTCAATCCCAAGTACTGCAGTAAGTGAGTAAGTAAGTAAGTAAGTAAGTAAGTAAGGTCTCTAAGAGATTAAGTATTTTCTCCCATTTTTTGCATTTTCTCTACTTCTTTTTTACCACAGTGATAGTCCAGGATATATCACATTTTACAAGTGACATCAGTTGTTTCCTGATCACGATCTATTTGAAGCAGTGAATGTGATTAGTGGGTGCATTCGGTCTGTATCACAGGTACAAAAGCCTTGCTCACCATGATGGATGGGCGTGTGCATGTGTGTGTGTGTGTGTGTGTGTGTGTGTGTATGTGTGTGTTATTGGTTGTGGGATTGGTCTTGACTGAGAACACTGTCATATAGTTAGTGGGCTGGCAAGTTGACATCTCAGGCAACATTTATGGCAGAAATCTCAAAGAATATAGCAGGAATCTGCCATCTAAGGCTCAGCAAGCTCAGAACACTTTGTTATCCTAATTGCTATAAATGGAAAGAACCTCACTATTGAACTTCTCTGAGAGCTGCATCACACTGGGGCGGGAGGAGTGAGCCCATTTCCATAGAGATGTACCCTGTTTCTATGGAGAGTCCAGCTAGGCTTCAAAAGATTGGTGGGATAGTACCAGTGGATGCTGCCAAGCCTTGGGTCATTCTGAGGAGCCTGCTACTTCAGGGGAGGTTGCAGGGTATCAGCCTATGGGGCCGGGACTAGGCTCTGTGAAGTTGTGTCAGGCCTGATTTCTAAGCAAGGTACTTGGCAATAGATACCTCGGAAAACGTCCCACCCCCCACCATGCCATGGGCCACCAGAGAGCCCAGGTGTGTCTCTGGAAGCCAGGCTTGGGTTGGAGCCTGGACATCAATGATTGCAGAGTATCAACAACAGGGGACCATAAATCTCTTTTATGTGAGTGCAGACTGAAAACAGGGACATCTGGAGGGAGATAGACTGGGTTTTAGAAAATCATCAGATCTCTAGGTCTAGAACACGCAGATAGACCCACTCATGAAATTGTGCATGTGAGTCCAAGGACCAGGGGTTGATAACTGTGAAACCTGGTTCCCCAGGTTTTAGACACACCTGTTTAGTTCAAAAGAGTTAACTGAGTGCTAAAACAAGATCAAAATGAAGTGGTATGTATCTGAAGACGTGATGTGTTGAAGGTGGGAGAAAATCTCTGAAGCCCTTATGGAAAAGGATATGGGGAACTTTAAAGTCCTAGTTGAAGAGGACACGGTAAAGACAAGAAATCATTTTGGGCAGGCTTGCTAGCTGGTGGAATCACTCAGGAAAACAGGAATATGTGAGAAATAGCAGATGTAGTGGAGGCTTTGGTGGATTTGATTTGAGTAATGTTGAATGTGAGTTATCTGTGGGATAATCACGTGGAAATGCCCTTCACAGACAGCCTAGAACTGCAGATATGGATTTGGGAGTCATTGTCTTGAAGGCAACTCTTACAGCAAAGGGTGAATATGAAATCCCCCAGGAGAATAGAGAAAGTAGAGAAGGAAATAGAGAAAGTAGGGATTCTTGTGATACTTGGTGTTCACGAAAATTGTAGTAAAAGTTTATCCAGAAATGACTAAAAACACCACACTATCTAGTTCAGTTGTAGGTATCGCTTTCTCTAAATAATTTCCCTAAACAAGAGGTTATCTTATTAGCATTGATTTACAATAAATCAACTTTGAAATAGAGCTGGAAGCTACATGTACTTGACATTTTTTACGTTCTCTGTTTTCTCTATCAATTACCTGGATGAACTTCAAGTCATTTAGAAATCAGTGACATGTACTTTCTTTTAAATCCCCGTATCAAAAAGATCAATATGACAATCTCTTTTATAGGTAGATATCTAGATGGTTTCAGAAAAAGAAATAAAATTCCACATAGAAGGCAGTTCCAGCAGATTTTACTATGCAAAATTGGTATATGGTCTGTGGATGTGTAAAAGGGAAAACTAAACGTAAATGTTCAGGGATTTAAAAATACAATCTCTGAAGTTGTGCATTACTGCTATTGTAAAGGTCTTAAATATAAAGGTCATTTCAGGAGGAACAATTTCATGGGCATTAAAAAAATCTCCCAATGTATGTTTATATAATTTTATTATAATATAAGTTTTTCCTTGGTTTTACTGGCTAATTTCATGTAGGTCACGGGTGTGGGGTAGGGTGAAGGATGATACCCAAACAATTTTCCTTATCCTCTATGCTCTTTATTAATGTAGGGCATTAGATTGAATCATCATCATGGTCACCATTAGAATCCATTATTAACAATCATAACTCATGAATGACACTTTGTGACACAATATGTACTTGCTCCTTAGAATATATATAATGCAGCATAGGAATTAGATCAACTAAATAGTAAACTCTCTGCTCTGCAATAATAATTACCATAATCATCATAATTATCTAGGGCATATTTCATAGAAAAATAATTTGAGTCTGAGTCTTCTTAGATTGCTTCAATACACATAAATGCCTGACTTTTAAAAACCTTGTTTAATGTAGTTTAAAAGTGGCATGTTTTCTGTAAAAATTAGATTGAATTTCGGATAATCCATTCTATCAAAACAGTGAATTTCTTTGAAAAGATGAATTTTTACATACCTGAATCCAATCAGGATTTTTCAAATTGAGTAACGAATAGAGACACACATTAGATAAAAATACCTAACACTTATTAAATGCCTATAAGACTTTTACATGCATTACCTTATTTGGTTTTCACAACAACCTATAAGATAACCTATTATCCCCATGTTACAGAAAAAATAATTGAAATTAATGCACAATATATTAATGCAAGTAGGGAAACATCAATGAATCCCTTTTAATTTGCATAATGTACACTAATTTCTACATTTAATATGTATTAACAATTATGATTTAAGAAACAAA
>NW_027522399.1:104743-227523 GCF_052094955.1 Ictidomys tridecemlineatus | reverse complement strand
AATCGTTGCGGAGAGAAGAGGTTGGAGACTGGAGTGCAGAAGGCCTTTTACAGAGAGCAGAGTTTGGAGACTGGGTTCCAGAAGTCCTGTTACAGAGAGCAGAGGTTGGAGACTATTGTGAAGAAGGACTTTACAGAGTGCAGAGTTTAAAGACTGGGTTGCAGAAGGATCAAACAGAGAGCAGAGTTGGGAGACTGAGGTGCAGAAGGACTGTTACAGAGAGCAGAGGTAGGAGACTAGGGTGTAGAAGTGTCGGTGCAGAGAGAAGAGTTTTCAGACTGAGGTGCAGAATGACTGTTGCAGAGAGCAGATGTTGAAGACTGGGGTGCAGAAGGTCTGTTGCAGAGAGCAGATGTTGGTAACTAGGGTGCAGAAGGACTGTTGTAGAGTGCAGAGGTTGGAGACTGGGGTGCAGAAGTCCTCCTACAGAGAGCAGAGGTTAAAGACTCTGGTGCAGAAGGACTGTTACAGAGAGCAGAAGTTGGAGACTGAGGTGCAGAAGGACTGTTGCAGAGATCAGAGGTTGGAGACTGGGATGCAGTAGGATCATTACAGAGAGCAGAATTTGGAGACTGGGGTGCAGAAGGACTGGTACAGAGAGTATTGGTTGAAGACTGGGTTGCAGAAGAATCGTGCAGAGAGCAGAGGTGTCAGACTAAGTTCCAGAAGGACTGTTACACTAAGCCGAGGTTGGACATTGGGGTGCAGAAGGACCATTACAGAGACCAGGATTTGGAGTCTACAGTATAGAAAAACTGTTACAGAGAGGAGAGTTTGGAGACTTGCGTGCAGAAGGAATGTTACAGAGAGAACAGTTGGGAGACTGAGGTGCAGAAAGATAGATACAGAGAACAGAGTTTTGAGACTGGGCTTCAGAAGGATTGATACAGAAAGCAGAGTTTGGAGACTGGGGTGCAGAAGGACTGTTTCTGAGAGCAGAGGTTGGAGACTGGGGCGTAAAACAACAGTTGCAGAGAGCAGAGGTTGGAGACTGGGGTGTTGAAGGATCGTTGGGGCGATCAGAGTATAGAGACTGTGGTGTAGAATACTGTTGCAGAGAGCAGACGTTGGTGGGGTGCAGAAGGACTGTTGCATAGAGCAGATGTTAGAGACTTAGGTACGGAAGGACTGTTAAAGAGAGCAGAGTTTGGAGAATGGGGTGCAGAAAGATTATTGCAGAGAGCAGAGTTTTCATACTGAGGTACAGAAGAACTGTTGCAGGGAGCAGATGTTGAAGAGTGGGGTTCAGAAGGACAGTTGCATGGAGCAGAGGTATGAGACTAGGGTGCAGAAGGATTGTGGTAGAGAGCAGAGGTTGGAGACTGGAGTGCAGAAGGACAGTAGCAGAAAGCTGAGTTTGGAGACTGAGGTGCAGAAGGACTGTTACAGAGAGCAGAGGTTGGAGACTGGTGTGCAGAATGAATGATACATAATGCAGAGTTTGGAGACTCGGGTGCAGAAGGACTGTTAAAGAGAGCAGAGATTGGACACTGCAGTACAGAATGACTGTTACAGAGAGCAGAGGTTGAAGACTAGGATGGAAAGGGATTGTTGCAGAGAGCAGAGGTTGCAGAGTGAGGTGCAGAAAGACTGTTAAAGAGAGCAGAGTTTGAAAACTGTGGTGCAGAAGGAGTGATACAGAAAGCAGAGGTTGGAGACTAGGGTTTAGAAGGACTGTTGCAGAGAGCAGAGTTTGGAGACTAGGTTGGAGAAGGACTGTTGCAGACAGCAGATGTTGGTGACTGGGGTACAGAAGGAATATGACAGAGAGCGGAATTTAGAGACTGGGGTGCATATGGATTATTGCAAGAGCAGAGGTTGCAGACTGAGGTGCAGAAGGACTGATACAGACAGCAGAGTTTCCAGAATGTGGTGCAAAAGACTGATACAGAAAGCAGAGTTTGGACAATGTGGTGCAGGAAAACTGTTACAGAGAACCGAGTTTGGAGACTGCGGTACAGAAGGACTGTTACAGAGAGCAGATGTTTTAGACTGGGGTGCTAAATAACTATTGTAGAGATCAGAGTTTGAAGACTGGGGTGCAGAAGGACCATTGCAGAAAGCAGAGGTTGGAGACTGGGTTTCAGAAGGACCTTACAGAGAGCTGAGTTTGGACACGGAGGTGCATAAGGACTGTTGCAGAGAGCAGAGATTGAAGATTGGGGAGCAGTTGGACTGTTGCAGAGAACAGTGTTTGGAGTCTGAGGTGCAGAACCACTGTTACAGAGAGCAGAGAACAGTGTTTGGAGACTGCGGTGCAGAATGACTGATACATAACGCAGAGTTTCGAGACTCAGGTGCAGAAGGACCGTTACAGAGAGCAGAGGTTGGAGACTGCAGTACAGAAGGACTGTTATAGAGAGCAGAGGTTGAAGACTGGGGTGCAGAAGCACTGATACAGAAAGCAGAGTTTGGAGACTGGGGTAAGTAGGACCCTTACAGAGAACAGATGTTCAAGACTGCGGTACAGAAGAACTGTTGTTGAGAATAAGGTTGGAGACTGGGGTGCAGAGGGACCATTGCAGAGAGTAGAGGCTGGAGACAGGGGTGCAGAAGGAATGTTACAGAGAGCAGAGTTTGGAAACTGGGGTACAGGAGGATTTTATAGAGAGCAGATTTTGTAGACTGGGTTGCAGAGAGACTGTTGCTGAGCACACGTTGGAGAATGGGGTTCAGAAGGATCATTGCAGAGAGCAGATACTGGAGACGTGGGTATAGAAGGACTGTCCCAGTAAGCAGAGTTTGGAGACTAGTGTGTAGAAGGACTGTTGCAGAAAACAGTTGTTGAATACTGAGGTGAAAAAGGACTGTTTCAGAGAGCAGAGTTTTGAATCAGGGGTGCAGAAGGATTGATACAGAGAGCAGAGATTTTGACTGAGGTGCAGAAGGAATGTTACAGAGAGCAGAGGTTGGAGACTGGGGTGTAGAAGGACTGATACCGAAAGCAGAGGTGAGAGACTGGGGTCCAGAAGGACCGTTACAAAAAGCAGAGGTTGTAGACTGCAGTATAGAAGGACTGTTACAGAGAGCATATTTTGCAGACTGTGGTGCAGAAGGACTGTTGCAGAGAACAGAAGATGAAGACTGGGGTGTAAAAGGACCGTTGCTGAGAGCAGAGGTTAAAGACTAATGTGCAGAAGGATTGTTAAAGAAAGTATAGGTTTGAGACTGGGGTGCAGAACGACTGTTACAGAGAGAAAACTTTGGAGACTGGGTTTCAGAAGTATCTTACAGAGAAAAGAGTTTGGAGACTGAGGTGCAGAAGGACTGTTACAGAGAGCGGAGGTTCGAGACTGTTGTGCAGAAGTATCCTTACACAAAGCAGAGGTTGGAGACTGGGGTGCAGTAGGACTGTTGCTTAAAGCAGAGTTTGGAGACTGAGGTGCTGTAGGACTGTTACAGAGAGCAGAGTTTGGAGACTGGGGTGCAGAAGGATTATTGAAGAGGGCAGAGTTTTCAGACTGAGGTACAGAAGAAATGTTGCAGAGAGCAGATTTTGTAGACTGGGGTTCATAAAGACTGTTGCAGGGAGCACAGGTTTGAGACTAGGGTGCAGAAGGATCGTTGCAGAGAGCAGACGTTGGAGACTGGCGTGAAGATGGAATGTTAAAGAGAGCAGAGGTTAGAGACTGGGGTGCAGAAGGCCTGTTACAGAGAGCAGAGTTTGGAGACAGGGGGGATTAAGGACTATTTCAGAGAGAAGAGTTTGGAGACTGGGTTGCAGAAGGATCTTACAGAGAGCAGAGTTTTGAGACTGATGTGCAGAAGCACTGATAAAGAGAGTAGAGGTTGGAGACTGAGGTGCAGAAGGACCCTTGCAGAGAGCAAAGGTTGAAGACTGAGGTGCAGAAGGACTGTTATAGAGAGCAGAGTTTGGAGACTGGGGTGCAGAAGGACTGATACAGAAAGCAGATATTGGAGTCTGGGGTACAGAAAGACCGTTACAGAGAGCAGAGTTTGGATTCTGCAGTACAGGAGGACTGTTACAGAGAGCAGCGGTTGGAGACTGTGGTTCAGAAGGGCTGTGAAAGAGAGCAGATGTTGGTAACTAGGGTGCCGAAGGACTGTTGCAGAGAGCAAAGTTTGAAGACTGGTGTGCAGAAGAACTGTTGTGGAGAGCAGAAGTTGGAGACTGGGGTGCAGAAGGACTGTTACAGAGAGCAGAGTTTTGAGACAGCGGTGCAGAAAGATCATACAGAGAGCAGATTTTGGAGACTGAGGTTCAGAAAGACTGTTGTAGGGATCAGAGGTTGGAGACTGGGGTGGAGTAGGATCATTGCAGAGAGCAGAGTTTAAATACTAGGATGCAGAAGGATCGTTGCAGAAGACTGCTGATGTACTGTTAAAGAGAGCAGAGTTTGGGACTGCGGTTTAGGACTGTTATCGAGAGCAGAGGTTGGAGACTGGGATGCAGAAGGACTCTTACAGAGAGCACAAGTTGGAGTATGTGGTGCAGAAGCATGGACACAGAGAACAGAGGATGGATACTGGGGTTCAGACAGGCTGATACCTAAAGCAGAGTTTGGAGACTGGGATGTAGAACAACCGAAACTGAGAGCAGAGGTTGGACACTGCGGTACAGAAGGACTGTTACAGAGAGCAGATCTCGGAGACTGGGGAGCAGAAAGACTGTTGCAGCGAGATGAGATTGGAGAATGAGGTGCAGAAGGACTGTTACAGATAGCAGAGTTTGGAGACTGGGGTGCAAAAGAAATGTTACAGAGAGCAGAGTTTGTAGACTGGGGTGCAGAAGGACTGTTACAGAGAGAAGAGTTTGGAGACTGGTGTGATGAAGGACCGTTACGGAGAGCAGAGTTTGTAGACTGCGGTATAGAAGGACTGTTACAGAGAGCAGAGGTTGCAGACTGGGGTGCAGAAGGACTGTTACAGAAAGCCATGTTTGGAGACTGAGTTGCAGAAGGATAGTTACACAAAGAGAAGAGGTTAAAGACTGGGTTCAGAAAGACTGATTAAAAAAAGCAGAGGTTGGAGACTGGGTTGTAGAAGGACAGTTAAAGAGAGCAGAGGTTGGAAACTGCGTTACATAATGTCTGTTACAGAGAAATGATCTCAGAGACAGGGGAGCAGAAGGATTGCTGCAGAGAGCAGAGGTTGGAGACTGGGGTGCAGCAGGACCGTTACAGAGAGCAGATTTTGGAGACTACACTACAGGAGGACTGTTATAGAGAGCAGTGGATGGAGACTGGCGTGGAGAAGGACTGTTTCAGAGTGCAGAGTTTTGAGACTGGGGTGTACAAGGATCGTTTCAGAGAGCAGAGTTTTTAGACTGAGGTGCAGAACGACTGTTGCAGGGAGCAGATGTTGGACACTGGGGTGCAGAATGACTTTTTCAGAGAGCAGATGTTGGAGACTGGGGTCTAGAAGAATTGTTAGAGAGATGTTGGATTCTGGGTTTAAGAAGGACTGTTACAGAGAGCCGAAGTAGGAGACTGGGGTGCAGAAGGGTCGTTAAAGAGAGTAGAGTATTCAGACTGAGGTGCATAAGAACTGTTGCAGAGAGCAGATTTTGGATACTGGGGTGCAGAAGGACTGTTGCATAGAGCAGAGTTTGGTAACCAGTGTGCAGAAGAACTCTTGTAGAGAGAAGAGTTTGGAGACTGGGGTGCAGAAAGACTGCTGCAGAGAGCAGAGGTTGGATACAGGGGTGCAGAAGCATCTTACAGAGAGAAGAATTTGGATACTGAGGTGCAGATGGACTGTTGCAGAGATCAGAGGTTGAAGACTGGGGTGCACTAGGATTATTGCAGAGAGCAGAGGTTGGAGACTGGGGTGCAGAAGGATCGTTGCAGAGAGCAGATTTTGGAGACTGGCGTGCAGAAGGCCTGTTACAGAGAGTAGAGGTAGGAGACTGGGGTGCAGAAGGACTGTTACAGAGAGCAGTGGTTGGAGACTGAGGTGCAGAAGGACCGTGCAGAGAGGAGAGGTGTCAGACTGAGGTGAAGAAAGACTGTTACAGAAAGCAGAGGTTGGAGACTGAGGTGTAGAAGTACTGTTACAGAGAGCAGAGTTTGGAAATTGGGGTGAAGAAAGAGCGTTACAAAGACCAGAGTTTGTAGACTGCAGTATAGAAAAACTGTTACAGAGAGCACAGGTTGGAGACTGAGGTGCAGAAGGATAGAAACAGAGAGCAAAGTTTTGAGACTGGTGTTCAGAAGGACTGATGCAGAAAGCAAAGTTTGGAGACTTGGTTGCAGTAGGACTGTTACAGAAAGCAGATTTTGGAGACTGGGGTGCAAAAGGACTGTTGCAGAAAACAGAGCTTGGAGACTGGGGTGTCAACACTTGCAGAAAGAAGAGGTTAAAGACTGGAATGGAGAAGGAATGTTACGGAGAGCAGAGTTTGGAAACTGGAGTGCAGAAGGATCTTACAGAGAGCAGAGGTTGGAGACTGTTGTGCAGAAGGACTTTTCCACAAAGCAGAGGTTGGAGACTTTGGTCCAGAAGGATCGTTGCAGAGAGCAGAGTTTAGAGACTAGGGTGCAGAAGGACTGTTGCAGAAAGCAGAGGTTTGAGACTGGAGTGCAGAAGGACTGTTGCAGAGAGCAGAGTTTAAAGACTGGAGTGCAGAAGGACTGTTCCAGAGAGCAGAGGTTTGAGACTGGGTTTCAGACGGCATGTTACAGAGAGCAGAGTTTGGACATGGGGTGTAGAAGGACTGTTGCCAAGAGCACAAGTTTGAGATTTTCGTGCAGAAGCACTGTTGCAGAGAGTAGAGGTTCGAGACTGCCTTTCAGTAGGAGTGTGACAGAGGCAGAGTTTGGAGACTTAGGTGCAGAAGGACTGTTGCGGAGAGCAGAGTTTGTAGACTGAGGTGCAGAAGAATTGTTACAGAGAGCAGAGTTTGGAGATTGGGGTGCAGATGGACTGATACAGAAAGCAGAGTTTGGAGACTCTGGTGCAGAAGGACTGTTGCAGAGAGCAGAGGTTGGAGAATGGGGTGCAAAAAGCCTGATACACAGAGCAGAGGTTGGAGACTGGGGTGCAGAAAGACTGTTACAGACAGCAGAGTTTGGAGACAAGGTTGCAGAAGGATCTTACAGAGAGCAGAGTTTGGAGACTGTGGTACAGCAGGACTGTCACAGAGAGCAGAGGTTGGAGACTGAGGTGTAGAAGGAATGTTACAAAGAGCAGAGTTTGGAAACTGTGGTGCAGAAAAAAATTATACAGAAAGGAGAGTTTGGAGACTGGGGTGCAGAAGGACTTTTAAAGAGAGCAGAGGTTGGAGACTGGGGAGCAGAAGGACTGTTACAGCGATCAGATTTTGGAGACTGCGGAGCAGAATGTCTGTCAGAGAGAGCAGAGGTTAGATTCTTGGAAGCAGAAGGAATGTTACAGAGAGCAGATTTGGAAAATGGGGTGTGAAAGAATCTTACAGAGAGCAGAGGTTGGAGGCTGGGGTGCAGAATCACTGTTACAGAGAGCAAATTTTGGAGACTGGGGTGCAGAAGGACTGTTACAGAAAAAAGAGATGGGAGACTGGGGTGCACAAGGATCGTTTCAGAGCGCAGAGATATCAGACTGGGTTTCAGGAGGACTGTTGCAGAGAGCAGATGTTGGAGACTAGGGTGCAGAAAGACTTCTTCAGAGAGCAGAGGTTGGAGACTGGGGTGCAAAAGGATCATTGCAGAGAGCAGAGGTTGGATACTGGGGTGCAGAATAACTTTTACACAGAGAAGAGGTAGGAGACTGGGCTACAGAAGACTGTTGCAGAGAGTAGGTGAGGAGACTATGGTTCAGAAGGACCGTTGAAGAGAGCAGAGGTTGGAAAATAGGGTGCAGACGAACTGTAACAGAGAGTAGAGGTTGGAGACTGTGATGCAAAAAGCCTGATACAGAAAGTACTGTTTGGAGACTGGGGTGTAGAAGTACTGTTACAGAGAGAAGTGGTTGGAGAATTGGGTGCAGAATAAGTGTTGTAGAGAACAGAGGTTGGAGACTCAGGTTTAGAAGAACCATTGTAGAAAGCAGAAGTTGGAGACTGGGTTTCATAAGGTTCTTAAAGAGATCAGAGCTTGGACACTGAGGTGCAGAAGGACTGTTGCAGAGATGAGGTTGGAGACTGGGGCGCAGAAAGACTGTTGCGGAGAGCAGAGGTTGGAGTCTGAGGTGCAGAAGGAAAGTTACAGAGAGCAGAGGTTGAAGACTGGGGTTCAGAAAAACTGATACAGAAAGCAGAGTTTGTAGACTGGGGAGCAGAATGATCGTTACAAAAAGAGTTTGGAGACTGCAGTACAGAAGGACTGTTTCAGAGAGCAGAGGTTGGAGACTGGCGTGTAGAAGGACTGTGGCAGAGAGCAGATATTCCAGGCTGGGGTGCAGAAGGACTGTTGCAGAGAGCAAGGTTGAAGACTAGGGTGCATAAGGACTGTTGCAGAGAGCAGAGGTTGCAAAGTGAGGTGCAGAAGTCTTTTACAGAGAGCAGAGTTTGGAGACTTGTGTTGCAGAAGGACTGATACAGAAAGCAGAGGTTTTAGACTGGGGTGCAGAAGGACCTTTACACAAAGAAGTGTGTGGAAACTGCAGTACAGAAGGACTGTTACAGAGAGCAGAGGTTAGAGAGTAGAGTGGAGAAGAACTGTTGCAGAGATCAGATGTTGGAGACTGGGGTGCAGAATGACTGTTGCAGAGAGTAAAGTTGGAGATATGCATGTAGAAGAACTGTTGCAGAGAGCAGAGGTTGAAGACTGGGTTACAGAAGGACCGTTGCAGAGAGGAGAGGTTGGAGACAGAGGTGAAGAAGAATTGTTACAGAGTGCAGAGGAAGGTACCTGGGGTACAGAAGGACTGATCCAGAGAGCAGAGGTTGGAGACTGGGGTGCAGAAGGCCTGTTACAGAGAGCAGAGTTGGGAGACTGAGGTGATGAAGGATCGTTACAGAGAGCAGATGTTGCAGACTGAGGTGCAAAAAAGACTTTTACTGAGAGGAGAGGTTGAAGACTGGGGTGCAGAAAGATTCTTTCAGAGAGCAGACAATGGAGAGTGGGGCACAGAAGGAGTGTTGCAGAGAGCAGAGTTTGGAAATTGGGGTGCAGAAGAACTGTTACAGAGAAAAGCTATTGGAGACTGGGGTGCAGAAGGCCTCTTACAGAGAGCAGAAGTTTGAGACTGAGGTCCAGAAACACTGTTGCAGAGAGCAGATGTTGGACACTGGGGTTCAGAAAGACTGTTTAAGAGAGCAGAGTTTGGAGTCTGCAGTACAGAAGGACTGTTACAGAGAGTAGAGCTTGGAGACTGGGGTGCAGAAGAAATGTCACAGAGAGCAAAGTTTGGAAACTGAGGTTCAGTAGGATCTTATAGAGACCAGAAATTAGAGACTTGGGTTCAGAAGGACTGTTGCAGAGAGCAGACGTTGGAGACTGGTGTGCAGGAGGTTCGTTGAAGAGAGCAAAAGTTGGAGACTCAGTTGCAGAAGAATCATTGCAGAGAGCGAAGTGGAGACTGGGGTGCAGAAAGAATTTTGCAGAAAGCAGAGGTTGGAGACTGGGGTGCAGAAGGACTGTTGCAGAGAGCAGAGTTTGGAGACTGAGATGAAGAAGGACTGTTACAGAGAGCAGACATTGGAGACTGGGGTGAAAAATTATGATATAGAAAGCAGAGGTGGAAGACTGGTGTGTAGTAGGACCGTTACAGAGAGCAGAGGTTGGAAACTGGCGTGCCGAAGGACTGTTTCAGAGAGCAGAGTTAGGAGACAGGGGTGCAGAAGGCCTGCAACAGAGAGCAGTAGTTGAAGACTGGTTTGCAGAAGGACTGTTATAGAGAGCAGAGTTTTGAGGCTGGGTTGCAGAAGGATCTTACAGAGACCAGGAGTTGGTGACTGAGGTGCAGGACGACTCTTACAGAGAGCAGAGGTTGGCGACTGAGGTGCAGAAGGACGGTTACAGAGAGCAGAGTTTGGTGACTGAGGTGCAGAAGGACTGTTACAGAAAGCAGAGTTTGGAAATTGAGGTGCAGAGCGACTGTTACAGAGAGCAGAAGTTGGAGACTGGGGTATACAAAGACTTTAACAGAGAGCAGAGGTGGAAAATATGGTGCAGAAGGACTGTTACAGAGTTCAGAGTTTGGAGACTGGGGTGCAGAAGAATTGTTACAGAGAGCAGAGGTTGGAGACTGGGGTGCAGAAAGACTGTTACACAGAGCAGAAGTTGAAGACTGGGGTGTTTAAGGCCTATTGCAGAGAGAAGAGGTTGGAGACTTTGGTAGAGAAAGACTTTTGCAGAGAGCAGAATTTGGAAACTGAGGTGCAGAAGGACTGTTACAGAGAGCAGAGTTTGGAGACTGGGGTGCAGAAAGACTGTTGCAGACAGCAGAGGTTTGAGACTGGGGTGAAGAAGGACTGTTGCAGGTAGCAGGTTTTGGAGACTTGGGTGCTGAAGGACTTTTGCAGAGAGTAGTATTTGGAGACTGAGGTGCAGAAGGACTGTTGCAGATTGTAGAGGTTGGAGACTGGGTTGTAGAAGGACTGATAAAGAAAGCAGAGTTTGGAGACTGAGGTGCAGAAAGACCGTTACAGAGAGCAGAGTTTGGAGACTGCAATACATAAAAACTGGTACAGAGAGCAGAGGTTGGAGACTGGGGTGAAGAAGAACTGTTTCAGAGTGCAGATGTTGGACACTGGGATGCAGTAGAACTGTTGCAGAGAGCAGATTTTGGAGACTGAGATGCAGAAAGACTGTTACAGAGAGCAGAGTTTAAAGACTCGGTGCAGAAGGACTGATACAGAGAGCAGAGTTTGGAGACTGGGGTGCAGAAGGCCTGTTACAGAGAGGAAATTTTGGAGACTGGGTGCAGAAGGGCTGTTACAGAGAGCAGAGTTTGGAGACTGGGTTGCAGAAGGATATTACCTAGATCAGAGTTTGAAGACTGGCGTTCAGAAGGATCATTGCAGAGAGCAGAGTTTAGAGACTTGAGTGCAGAAGGACGGTTGCAGAGAGCAGATGTTGGAGACTGGGATGCAGAAGGATCGTTGCAGAGAGCAGAGATTGGACACTGAGTTGCAGAAAGACTGTTACACAGAGCAGAGGTTGAAGATTCTGGTGTAGAAGGACTTTTGCAGAGAGAAGAGTTTGAAGACCGGGGTGAATAAGGACTTTTACAGAGAGGAAAGGTTGGAGACTGGGTGCAGAAGGGCTGTTACAGAGAGAAGAGTTTGGAGACTGGGATGTAGAAGGACTGATACAGAAAGGAGAGGTTGGAGACTTTGGTCCAGAATGAACCTTACAGAGAGCAGATGTTGGAGACTGCAGTATAGAAGGACTGTTACATAGAGCATATGTTGGAGACTAGGGTACACAAGGACTGTTGCAAAGAGCAGAGGTTTGAGAATGGGATGCAGAAGGACTTCTGCAGAGAGCAGAGTTTGGAGACTGAAGTGCAGAAGGACTGTTGCAGAGAGCAGAGGTTGAAGACTTGGGTGGAGAAGGAATGTTACAGAGAGCAGAGTTTGGAACCTGGGGTGCCGTTTCTTACAGAGAGAGAAAGTTAGAGACTGTGGTACAGAAGGACTCTTGCAGAGAGAAGAGGTTGGTGACTGGGGTGGAGTAGTACTTATTCAGAGAGTAGATGTTGGAGACTGGGGTGCAGCAGAACTGTTGCAGAGAGCCGAAGTTAAAGACTATGGTGCAGAAGGATTGTTGCAGGGAGTAGAGGTTCGATATGACGTGCTGAAGGACTCTTGCAGAAAACAGAGGTTTGAGAATGGGGTGCAGAAGGACCGTTGCAGAGAGCAGATGTTGGAGACTGAGGTGAAGAAAAATTGTTACAGAGAGCAGAAGTTGGAGACTGGGGTGAAGAAGGACTGTGACAGAGATGAGAGTTTGGAGACTGGGTTGCAGAAGGATCTTTCAGAGACCAGAGGTTGGAGACTGGGGTGCAGACGAACTGTTGCACAGAGCAAAGGTTGGAGACTGGGGTGCAGAAAGACACTTACAGAGAGCAGAGTTTGGAGACTGGGTTGCAAAAAAATCTTACATATAGCATAGGTTGGAGACTGAGGTGAAGAAGAAATGATACCCAGAGCAGAGTTTGGAGACTGGGGTGCAGAAGGACTGTTGCCGAGAACAGAGGTTGGAGACTGGCGTGCAGAAAGACTGTTGCAGAAAACAGAGGTTGGGCACTGGGTGGAGAAGGAATGTTACAGAGAGCAGAGTTTGGAAACTGGGTTGCAGTAGGATCTTACAGAGATCAGAGGTTGGAGACTGGGGTGCAGAAGGACTTTTGCAGAGAGCAGAGGTTGAATACTGTGGAGCAAAATGTTCATTGCAGAGAGCAGATATTAGAGACTGGGGTGCAGTAGGACAATTGCAGATGTCAGAGTTTGGGAAATGAGGTGCAGAACGATTGTTGGAGATTACAGAGGTTGTAGACTGGGGTGCAGAAGGATCTTTTTGGAGAGCAGAGGTTTGAGACTGGGGTGCAGAAGGACTGTTTCAGAGAACAGAGGTTGGAGTCTCGGTGCAGAAGGCCTGTTACAGAGAGCAGAGTTTGGTGAAGGGATGCAGAACGAGTGTTACAAAGGGAAGAGTTTGAAGACAGGGGTGCAGAAGGACTGTTTCAGAGAGCAGAGTTTGGAGACTGAGGTGCAGAATGATCGTTACAGAGAGCAGAGTTTGGAGACTCGGGTCAAAAAGACAGTTACAGAGAGCACAGATTGGAGACTGGGGTGCAGAAGAAATGTTGCAGTGAGCAGAGATTGGAGACTGCAGTACAGAAGTACTGTTACAAAGAGCAGCGGGTGGAGACTGGGGTGCCGAAGGAATGTTACCTTGAGCAGAGTTTCGAAACTGGGGTGAAGAAAGATGTTACAGAGAGCAGAGCCTGGAGACTGGGGTGAGAAGGACTGTTGCAGAGAACAGACGTTGCAGACTGGGGTGCAGAAGGATCGTTGTAGAGAGCAGAGTTTGGAGACTGAGCTGCAGAAGAATCACTACAGAGAGCATAGTTTGGAGACCGGGGTGCAGTAGGATAGTAACAGAGAACACAGGTTGAAGACTGGGGTGCAGAAGAAATTTTAAAAAGAGCAGAGGTTGGAGATTTGGGTGCAGAAGGACTGTAGCACAGAGCAGAGGTTGGAGACTGGGGTGCAGAAGGACTGTTACAGAGAGCAGATTTTCTAGCCTGGGGTGCAGAAGGAATGCTGCAGAGAATGGAGGTTTGATACTGGGGTGCAGAAGGGCCATTGCAGAGAGATGACGTTGGAGACTGAGATGCAGAATGACTGTTCCAGAGAGCAAAGTTTTGAGAGCGGGGTGGAGAAGGATCTTACAGAGAGCAGATGTTGGAGACTGGGGTGCAGAAGGACTGTTGCAGAGAGAAGAGGTTGGAGAATGGGGTGCAGAAGGACCATTACAGAGAGCAAAGGATGTAGACTGAGGTGCAGAAGGACTTTTACAGAGAGCAGAGGTTAAAGACTTAGCTACAGAAGGATCGTTGAAGAGAGAAGTGTTAGGAGACTGGGGTGCAGAAGGATTGTTACAGAGAGCAGAGATTGGAGACTGGGGTGCAGAAGGACCATTACAGAGAACAAAGGATGGAGCCTGAGGTGCAGAAGGACTTTTATAGAGATCAGACGTTGGAGACTGAGGTACAGAAGGATCTTTGCAGAGAGAAAAGTTTGGAGACTGGGGTGCAGAAAGACTGTTACTGAAAGCAGCGGTTGGCAATTGGGGAGCATATGGAACATTACAAAGAGAAGAGGTTGGGGACTGCGATACAAAAGGTCTTTTACAGAGAGCAGAGTTTGGAGACTGGGTAGAAGAAGTATCGTTGCAGAAAGCACATGTTGGAGACTGGGGTGCAAAAGGACTGTTACAGAGAGCACAGGTTAGAGACTGGGGTGCAGAAAAAATGTTGCAGAGAGCAGAGTTAGGAGACTTGGGTGCAGAAGGACTGATAAAGAGGGCAGAGGTTAAAGACTGGGGTGCAGAAGGATCATTGCAGAGAGCAGAGGTTGGAAACTAAGGTGCAGAAGGATCGTAAAACAGAGCAGATTTTGGTTACTGGGGTGCAGAAGAACTGTTGCAGAGAGCAGAGGTTGGTGACCGGGGTGCAGAAGGACTGTTACATTAAGCAGAGGTTGGAGACTGGGGTGCATAAAGACTGTTGCAGAGAGCCGAGGTTGAAGACTGAGGTGAAGAAGGATCGCTGCAGAGAGAAGAGGTTGGAGACTGGGGTGCAGAAGGCCTGTTACAGAGAGAAGAGTTTGCAGACTGGGGTGCAGAAGGACTGTTGCAGATAGCACAATTTTGAGACTGGGTTGCAGAAGGATCTTCCAGAGAGCATTTTGGAGACTGAGGTTCAGAAGGACTGTTACAGAAAGCAAAGGTTGGAAACTCGGGTGCAGAAAGATTTTTGCAGAGAGCAGAGTTTTTAGACTGAGGTGCACAAGGACTGTTTCAGAGAGCAGAGGTTGGAGACTGAGGTGCAGAGTAATCCTTGCACAGAAAAAAGGTTGGAGACTGGCATGCAGAAGACCTGATACAGAGAGCCGAGTTTGGAGACTGGGGTGCAGAAGACCTGTTAGAGAGAGCAGAGGTTGGAGACTGCGGTGCAGACGGATTGTTACAGAAAGCACAATTTGGAAACTGGGGTGCAGAAGGATCGTTGCAGAGTGCAGAGTTTGGAGACTGAGGTGCAGAAGGACTTTTACAGACAGTAGAATTTGGAGACTGAGGAGCAGAAGGAACAATGTAGAGAGCAGAGGTTGGAGACTGATGTCCAGACGAATTGTTACAGAGATCACAGTGTGGAGATTGGAGTGCAGAAGGAGTGTTACAGAGAGAAGAGTTTGGAGATTGGGGTGCAGAAGAACTGTTACTGAGAGCAGAGGGTGGAGACTGGGGTGCAGAGGACTGTTGCAGAGTGCAGAGTTTGGAGACTGAGGTGCAGAAGTACTTTTACAGAGAGCAGAGTTTGGAGACTGGGGTGCAGAAAGACTAATACAGAAAGTAGAGGTTGGAGACTGTGGTGTAGAAGGACCATTACAGAGAGCAGAATTTGGAGACTGATGTACAGAAGGACTGTTACAGTGAGCAGAGGTTAGAGACTGGGGTTCTAAAGTATCATTGCAGAGAGCAGATGTTGTAGATTGGTGTGCAGAAGTATCTGACAGAGAGCATAGGTTGGAGACTGAGCTGCATAAGAACTTTTACAGAGAGTACAGGTTGGATACTTGGGTGCAGAAGGAATGTTGCAGAGAACAGAGGTTGGAGATTTGTTTGCAGAAGGACTGTTGCAGAAAGCAGAGGTAGGAGACTGAGGTGCAGAAGGACTGTTGCAGAGAGCAGATGTTAAAGACTGGGGTGCAGATGGACTGTTACAGAGAGCAGACGTTGGAGACTGGGTTTCAGAAGGATCTTACAGAAAAAAGAGTTTGGAGACTGAGGTGCAGAAGGACTGTTACAGAGAGCGGAGTTTCGAGACTGAGGTGCAGAAGGATCGTTACAGAGAGCAGAGGTTGGAGACTGGGGTGCAGACGGACTTTTACAGAGAGCTATTGTTTGATAGTGGGGTGCAGAAGGAATGTTGCAGAGAGCAGAGGTTGGAGACTGAGGTTCAGAAGGACTGTTGCTGAGAGTAGAGGTTGGAGATTGGCGTGCAGAAGGACTGTTGCAGAGAATAGAGTTTTGAAATTGGGGTCCAGAAGGAGTGTATCAGAGAGCAGAGGTTGGAGACTAAGGTGCAGAAGTACAGTTACACAGAGCACAGTTTGGAGACTGGGGTGCAGAAGGACTGATTCAGAAAACAGAGGTTGGAGACTTGGGTGCAGAAGTTCCCTTACCGAGAGCAGAGTTTGGAGAATGCAGTACAGATGGACTGTTACAGAGAGCAGAGTTTGGAGACTGGGGTGAAGAATTAATGTTGCAGAGAGCAGTTGTTGGAGAATGGGGTGCAAAAGGACTGTTGCAGAGAGTAGAGGATGGAGAGTTGGGTGCAGAAGGACTGTTGCAGAGAGCAGAGGTTGCAGACTGAGTTGCAGAAAGACTGTTAGAGAGGGAAGAGTTTGGAGACGGTGGTGCAAAACAACTGATACAGAAAGCAGAAGTTGGATACTGGGATGCATAAGGACCCTTACAGAGAACAGAGTTTTGAGACGGCGGTACAGAAGGACTGTTTCAGAGAGCCGAGGTTGGAGACTGGGGTTCAGAAGAATGATGTACAGAACAATGTTTGGAGACTGGGGTGCAGAAGGATTGTTGGGGCGAGCACAGTATGGAGACTAGGGTGTAGAAGGACTGTTGCAGAGAGCAGAGTTTGGAGACTGGAATGTAGAAGGACTGTTTCAGAGAGCAGACGTTGGAGACTGGGGTGCAGAAGGAACGTTGGGGTGAGCAGAGTATGGAGACTGGGGTGTAGAAGGACTGTTGCAGAGAGCAGAGTTTTCAGACTGAGGTACAGAAGAACTGTTGCAGTAAGTGGTTGTTGGAGACTGGGGTTCACAAGGACTGTTGCAGGGTTCAGAAGGATCGTTGGAGTGGTGTGCAGAAGGATCGTTGCAGAGAGCAGAGGTTGGAGACTGAGGTGCAGAAGGAATGTTGCAGAGAGCAGAGGTTGGAGACTTGAGTGCAGAAGGACTGTTGCAGAAAGCAGAGTTTGGAGACTGAGGTGCAGAAGAACTGTTGCAGAGAGTGGAGGTTAGAGTCTAATGTGCAGAAAGATAGTTAAAAAGAGCAGAGGTTGGAGACTGGGGAGTAGACGGACTTTTACACAGAGCACAGGTTTGATACTGGGAAGCAGAAGGAATGTTGCAGAGATAAGAGGTTGGAGACTGGGATGCAGAAGGAGTGCTGCTGAAAGCAGAGTTTTGAGACTGAGGTGCAGAAGTACTGTTACAGAGAGCACAGGTTGGAGACTGGGCTGCAGAAGGATTATTGCAGACAGCAGAGTTTTCAGACTGAGGTACAAAAGAAATGTTGCAGAGAGCAAATGTTGTAGACTGGGTTGCACAAGGACTGTTGCAGCGAGCAGATGTTGGAGACTGGAGTGCAGAAGGATCATTGCAGTGAGCAGACGTTAGAGACTGTGGTGCAGAATGACTGATACAGAGAGCAGAGTTTGGAGACTGGAGTGCAGAAGGCCTGTAACAGAGAGCACAATTTGGAGACTGGGGTGATCAAGGACTGTTACAGAGAGCAGTGTTTGAAAACTGGGTTGCAGAAGGATCTTACAGAGAGCAGAGAATTGAGACTGAGGTGCAGAAGCACTGTTACAGAGAGTAGAAGTTGAAGACTGAGGTGCAGAAGGACCGTTGCGAAGAGCAGAGGTTGGAGACTGAGGTGCAGATGAATTGTTACAGAGAGCAGAGGTTGGAGACAGGGGTGCAGAAGGACTAATGAAGAGAGCAGAGGTTTTAGACTGGGATGTACAAGGACTGTTGCAGAGAGTAGAGGTTGAGATTGGGGTTCAGAAGGACTGTAGCAGAGAGCAGAGGTTGGAGACTAAGGTGTAGAAGGACAGGTACGCTAAGCAGATGTTGGAGACTGGGTTGCAGTAGGAATGACACAGAAAGCAGAGTTTGGAAATTGGGGTGCAGAAGTACCCTTACAGAGAGCAGAGGTTGGAGAATGCAGTACAGAAGGACTTTTACAGAGTGCACAGTTTGGAGACTGGGGTGCAGAATGACTGTTGCAGGGAGCAGAGGTTGGAGACTTGGGTGCAGAAAGACTGTTTCAGAAAACAGATTTTGGAGACTGAGGTGAAGAAGGACTGTTGCAGAGAGCAGAGGTTAAAGACTGGGGTGCAGAAGGACAGTTGCAGATAGCAGACGTTGGAGACTGGGTTTCAGAACGATCTTACAGAAATAAGAGTTTGGAGACTGCAGTGCAGAAGGACTGTTACAGAGAGCGGATGTTTGAGACTGGGGTGCAGAAGGATCATTACAGAGAGCAGTGGTTGGAGACTGGGGTACAGACGGACTTTTACAGAGAGCATAGAAAGATACTGGGTTGCAGAAGGAATGTTGCAGAGAGCAGAGGTAGGAAACTGGGGTTCAGAAGGACTGTTGCTGAAGGCAGAGGTTGGAGACTGAGGTGCAGCAGGACTGTTACAGAGAGCAGAGGTTGGATACTGGGGTGCAGAAAGACTGACAAAGAAAGCAGATGTTGGAGACTGGGGGGCAGAAGGACCGTTACAGAGAGCAGAGGTTGGAGACTCTGGTACAGAAGGACTGTTACAGAGAGCAGTTTGGAGACTGGGGTGTAGAAAGACTGTTGGAGAAAACAGAGGTTGGAGAGTGGGGTGCAGAATGACCGTTGCAGAGAGCAGAGTTTGGAGATAGGTTCCAGAAAGACTGTTACAGCGAGCAGGGGTTGGAGACTGTTGTGCAGAAGGATCTTACAGAAAGCAGAGGTAGGAGACTGGGGTGCAGAAGAACTATTTTAGAGAGAAGAGGTAGGATACTGGGGTGAAGAAGGATCGTTGCAGAGATTAGAGCTTGAAGATTGGGGTGCAGAAGGCCTCTTACAGAGAGCAGAGGTTGGAGACTGGGATGCAGAAGGTCTGTTTCAGAGAGCAGTGGTTGGAGACTTGGGTGCAGAAGGACTGTTACAGAGAGCAGAGTTTGCAGACTGGGTTTCAGAATGGTCTTACAGAGAGCAGAGTTAGGAGACAGAGGTACAGAAAGACTGTTACAGAGAGCAGAGGTTGGAGACTGGGGTACAGAGGGATTGTTGCAGAGAGCAGATTTTTCAGAGTGAGGTACAAAAGAACTGTTGCAACGAGCAGATATTGGAGACTGGGTTGCACAAGGACTGTTACAGCGAGCAGATTTTGGAGACTGGGGTGCAGAAGGATCGTTGCAGAGAGCAGAGGTTGGAGACTGGGGTGCAGATAGTCTGATACAGAGAGCAGAGGTTAGATATTGGGGTTAAGAAGTCCTGTTACAGAGCAGAGTTTGAAAACTTGGTTGCAGAAGGATCTTATAGAGAGCATAGTTTGGAGACTGAGGTGCAGAAGCACTGTTACAGAGAGTAGAGGTTTGAGACTGAGGTGAGAATGATAGTTACAGAAAGAAGAGGTTGGATACTGAGGTGCAGAAGGATCGTTGGAGAGAGCAGTGTTTGGAGACTGCAATGCAAAAGGACTGATACAGAAAAAGAGGTTTAAGACTGGGGTGCAGAAGGACCCTTACAGAAAACAGAGGTTGGAGACTGAAAGACTCTTACAGAGAGCAGACGTTGGAGACTGGGGTGCAGAATGACTGTTGTAGAGAACAGAGGTTGGAGACTGGATTACAGAAGGACCATTGCAGAAAGTAGAGGTTGGAGACTGGGTTTCAGAAGGATCTTACAGAGCAGAGTTTTGACACTGAGGTGCAGAAAGACTGTGGCAGAGAGAACAGGTTGGAGATTGGGGCGCTGAAGGACTGTAGCAGAGAGCAGAGGTTTGAGTCTGAGTTGCAGAAAGTCTCTCCCAGAGAGCACAGGTTGGAGACTGGGGTGCACAAGGACTGATACAGAAAGCAGAGTTTTGAGACTGGGGTGCAGTAGGACCCTTACCGAGAGCAGGGGTTGGATATTGCAGTACAAAATGACTGTTACAGAGAGCAGAGGTTGGAGACTACGGTGGAGAAGGACTGTTCAAGAGAGCAGAGGATGGAGACTGGGGTGCAGAAAAACTCTTGCAGAGAGCAGAGTTTGAAGACTGGTTGCAGGACTGTTTCAGAGAGCAGAGGTTGAAGAGTTAGGTGCAGAATGATGGTTACAGAGAGCAGAGTTTGGAGACTGTGGTGCAGAAGGACTGATATAGAAAGTAGAGTTGGGAGACTGGGTTGCAAATGGACCCTTAGAAAGAACAGAGGTTGGAGACTGCAGTACAGAAGGACTGTTGTAGATAACAAGGTTGAAGACTGGGGTGCAAAGGTACCAATGCGGAGAGCAGAGGTTGGAGACTGGGGTGCAAAAGGAATGTTACAGAGAGCACAGGTTTCAGACTGAGGTGTAGAAGGCGTGTTAAAGAGAGCAGAGTTTGGAGACTGAGGTGGAGAAGTACTGTTACAGAAAGTAGAGGTTGAAAATTGGGGAGTAGAAAAACCGTTACATAGAGCAGAGTTTGGAGACTGCGGTACAGAAGAACTGTTATACAGAGTAGATCTCGGAGACTGGGGAGCAACAGGACTGTTGCAGAGGACAAAAGTTGGAGACTGGGTTGGAGAAGGAATGTTACAGAGATCAGAGTTTGGAAACTGGAATTCAGAAGCATCTTACAGAGAGCAGAGTTTGGAGACTGTGGTGCAGAAGGACGGTTGGAGGGAGGAGAAGTTGGAGCCTGGGGTCAAGAAGGATCATTTCAGAGAACAGATTTAAGAGACTGAGGTGCAGATGCACTGTTTCAGAGAGCAGAGTTTGGAGACTGTGGTGCAGAATTACAGGTATAGAGAGCAGAATTTGGAGACTGGTGTGCAGAAGGACTGTTACAGAGGGCAGAGGTTTGAGACTGGGTTGCAAAATTCCTGTTACAGAGAGAAGAATTTGAAAACTTTTCTGCATAAGGACTGTTACAGAGAGCAGAGTTTGTTGACTGGGTTGCAGAAGGGCCTTACAGAGAGCAGAGGTAGGAGACTGAGGTGTAGAAGGATCGTTGCAGAGAGCAGAGTTTTTAGACTGAGTTTCTGAAGGACTGTTTCAGAGAGCAGATTTTGGAGACTGGTGTGCAGAAGGTCTTTTGCAGTAAGCAGAGGTTGGAGACTGTGGTGCAGAAGAATCTTTGCAGAGAGCAGAGGTTGGAGAGTGAGGTGTAGAAGGATCCTTAAAGAGTACAGAGTTTGGAGACTGGGGTCTAGAAGGATGGTTACAGAAAACAAAGGTTGGAGACTGGGTTGGAGAAGGATCCTACAGAGAGCAGAGGTTGAAGAATCAGGTGCAGAAAGACGGATACAGAGATTAGATGTTGGAGACTGAGGTGCAGAAGTAACGTTGCAGAGTACAGAGTTTGGAGACTGAGGAGCAGAAGGATTGTTACAGAGAGCAGAAGTTGGAGACCAGGGTGCAGAAGGACTGTTTCAGACGGCAGATTTGGGAGACTGCTGTGCAGAAGGACTGTTATAGAGAGCAGAATTTAGAGACTGGGGTGCAGAAGGACTGATACAAAAAGCAGAGATTGGAGACTGGGGAGCAGAAAGACCGTTACAGAGAGCAGAGGTTGGATTCTGCAGTACAGGATGACTGTTACAGAGAGCAGAGTTTGGAGACTGGGTTGCAGAAGGACTGTAAAAGAGAGCTGATGTTGGTAACTAGGATGCCGAAGGACTGTTGCAGAGAGCAGAGTTTGGAGACTGGGGTGCAGAAGAACTGTTGCGGAGAGCAGAGGTTGGAAACTGGGGTGCAAAAAGACTGTTACAGAGAGCAGAGGTTGAAGACAGTGGTGCAGAAGGATCGTACAGAGAGCAGACTTTTGAGACTGAGTTGCAGAATGACTGCTAAAGAGAGCAGAGGTTGGAGACTGAGGTGTAGATGGACTGTTACAGAGAGCAGATTTAGGAGACTGGGGTGCAGAAGGTTCGTTCCAGACAGCAGAGTTTTCAGACTGAGGTACAAAAGGACTGTTGCAGAGAGCATATGTTGGAGACTGGGGTGCAGATTGACTGTTACAGAGAGCAGAGGTTGGAGACTGGTGTGTAGAAGGACTGTTACAGAGAGCAGAGTTTAGAGATTCAGGTGCAAAAGGACTGTTACAGGAAGCAGAATTTGGAAATTGGAATGCAGAAGGACCATTAAAGAGAGCAGAGGTTGAAGACTGCCATATAGAACTTTTACCAATAGCAGAGGTTGGAGACTGGGGTGCAGAAGGACTGTTACAGAGAGCAGAGGTTGGAGACTGAGGTATAGAAGCAGTGTTACAGAAAGCAGAGTTTGGAGACTGCGGTACAGAAGGACTGTTACACAGAACAGATCTCGGAGACTGGGGAGAAGAAGGACTGTTGCAAAGGACAGAAGTTGGAGACTGTGGTGGAGAAGGAATGTTACAGAGAGCAGAGTTTAGAAACTGGAGTGCAGAAGGATCTTACAGAGAGCAGAGGTTGGAGACTGTGGTGCAGAAAGACTATTGCAGAGAGCAAAATTTGGAGACTGGGGTCCAGAAGAATCGTTGCAGAGAGCATATTTAAGAGACTGAGGTGCAGATTGACTGTTACAGAGAGCAGAGTTTTGAGACTGAGGTGCAGAAGGACAGTTACAGAGAGCAGAGTTTTGAGACTGGTGTGAAGAAGCACTTTTACAGAGAGCAGAGGTTGGAGACTGGGGTTCTGATGGATCTTACAGAGAGCAGAGTTTAAACACTGGGGTGCAAAAGGACTGTTGCAGAGAGCAGATGTTGGAGACTGGGATGAAAAAGAATCGTTGCAGAGAGAAGAGTTTGGACACTGGAGTGCATAAGGAACTTACAGAGAGCAGAGGTTGGTGACTAGGGTGCAGGACTGTTGCCGAGAACAGAGGTTGGAGACTGGGGTAAAGAAAAATCATTGCAGAGAGAAGAGCTTGGAGACTGGGGTTCTGAAGGCCTGTTACAGAGAGCAGAGGTTCGTGACTGGGTTGTAAAATTCCTGTTACAGAGAGTAAAGGTCGATAAATATTCTGCAGAAGGACTGTTACAGAGAGCAGAGTTTGGAGACTGGGTTTCAGAAGGGTCTTACAGAGAGCAGTGGTAGGAGACTGAGGTGCAGAAGGATCGTTGCAGAGAGCAGAGTTTTTAGAATGAGTTGCTGAAGGACTGTTGCAGAGAGCAAATGTTGTAGACTGGTGTGCAAAAGGTTTTTGCAGAGAGCAGATGTTGAAGACTGGGGTGAAGAAGGATCGGTGCAGAGAGCAGAGGTTGGAGACTGGTGTGTAGAAGGACTGTTACAGAGAGCAGAGTTTGGTGACTGGGTTAAAGAAGGATCCTACAGAGAGCAGATGTTGAAGAATCAGGTGCAGTAAGACTGTTACAGAGAGTAGATTTTGGTAAGTGAGGTACAGATGTAATGTTGCCGAGTACAGACTTTGGACACTGAGGTGCAGAAGGATTGATACAGACAGCAGAGGTTGGAGACTGGGGTGCAGAAGGATTGTTGCAGATAGCGGACTTTGGAGACTGGGGTGCAGAAGGACTGTTATAGAGAGCAGAGGTGGGAGACTGGGTTGCAGAAGGACTGATACAGAAAGAAGAGATTGGAGACTGGGGTGCAGAAAGGTCGTTACAAAGAGCAGAGGTTGGATTCTGCAGTACAGGAGGACTGTTACAGAGACCAGAATTTGGAGACTGGGGTGCAGAAGAACTGTTGCAGAGAGAAGAGTTTGGAGACTGAGGTGCAGAAGTCTTGTTACATAGAACAGAGGTTTGAGACTGGGGTGCAGAAAGATCTTATAGAGAGCAGAAGTTAGAGACTGAGGTGCAGAAGGACTGTTGCAGAGATAAGAGGTTGGAGACTGCGGTGCAGTAGGATCATTGCAGAGAGGAGAGGTTGGAGACTGGGATGCAGAAGGATCATTACAGAGAGCAGAGTTTGGAGACTGGGGTGCAGAAGGCCTGCTACAGAGAGCAGAGTATGGAGACTGGCCTGCAGAAGGCCTATTACAGAGAGAAGAGGTTGGAGACTGGGGTGCAGAAGGATTGTTATAGAAACCAGAGGTTGGAGACTGGGTTGTTGAAGAATCTTACAGAGAGCAGAGTTTAGAGACTGATGTGCATGTGTACTGTTAAAGATAGCAGTGGTTGGAGACTGGGGTGCAGAAGGATTATGCAGAGCGCAGAGGTTCAGACTGAGGTGCAGAAGGACTGTTACAGAGAGCAGAGGTTGGAGACTGAGGTGTAGAAGGACTGTTACAGAGAGAAGAGTTTGGAGACTGAGGTTTAGAAGGACTGTTACAGGAAGCAGAGTTTGAAAATTGCCGTGCAGAAGGACCGTTAAAGAGAGCAGAGTTTGGAGACTGAGGTTTAGAACTGTTACCAAGAGCAGAGGTTGGAAACTGGGATGCAGACAGACTCTTACACAGAAAACAAGTTGGAGACTTAGGTGCAGAAGTATGGATAAAGAGAACAGAGGTTGCAGACTTGGGTTCAGACAGTCTGATAAAGAAAGCAGAGTTTAGAGACAGGGGTTTAGAAGAACCGAAACAGAGAGTAGAGGTTGGACACTGCGGTACAGAAGGACTGTTACAGAGACCAGATTTCGGAGACTGGGAAGCAAAAAGACTGTTGCAGAGAGAATAGGTTGGAGAATGAGGTGCAGAAGGACTGTTACAGAGAGCAGAGTTTGGAGACTGGGGTGCAGAAGGACTGTTACAGAGAGCAGAGTTTTGAGACTTGGGTTCAGAAGGACTGTTACAGAGAGCAGTGGTTGGAGACTAGGGTTCAGAAGGACTGATACAGAAAGCAGAGTTTGGAGTCTGTGCTGCAGAAATACCTTTACAGGGAGCAGAGTTTGAAGACTGCAGTATAGAAGGACTGTTGCATAGAGAAGAGGTTGGAGACTGAGGTGCAGAAGGATAGATACAAAGAACAGAGGTTGGAGACTGGGGTTCAGAAAGAATGATACAGAAAGCAGAGTTTGGAGACTGGGGTGTAGAAGGACTGTTACAGAGAGCAGAGTTTGGAGACTCAGGTGCAAAGGACTGTTACAGAAAGCAGAGTTTGGAAATTGGGGTGCAGGGGGACTTTTGCAGAGAGCAGATGTTCGAGACTGTTGTATAGGACTGTTATCCAGAGCAGATGTTGGAGACTGGGGTATAGAAGGACTCTTACATAGAGCACAGGTTGGAGACTGAGGTGCAGAAGGATAGATACAGAGAAAAGACGTTGGAGACTGGGGTTCAGGCAGACTTATACAGAAAGAAGAGGTTGGAGACTGGGGTGTAGAAGGACCTTTACGAAGAACAAAATTTTGAGACTGCTGTACAGAAGGACTGTTACAGAGTGCAGATGTTCGATACTGGGGATCAGAAGGACTGTTGCAGAGAACAGAGTTTGGAGACTAGGTTGGAAAAGGAAGTTTGGAAAGTGGAGTGCAGATAGATCTTACAGAGAGCAGAGGTTGGAGACTGTGGTGCAGAAGAACTGTTGCAGAGAGCAGACATTGGAGTCTGGGGTCCAGAAGGATCGTTGCAGAGAGCAGAGTTTGGAGACTGGGGTGAAGAAAAACTGTTACAGAGAGAAGAGTATGGAGAGTGGTGTGCGGCAGGACTGTTGCAGAGAGCAGATGTTGGAGACTGGGGTGGAGAAGAATCGTTGCAGAGAGAAGAGGTTGGAGAGTGTTGTGCAGAAGGACTCTTACAGAGTGCATACTTGAAAGACTTGGTTGCAAAAGGATCTTACAGAGAGCAGAGTTTGGAGACTGAGGTGCAGAAGGACTGTTAGAGAGAGCAGAGGTAGGAGACAGAGGTGCAGAAGGACTGTTACAGAGAGCAGAGGTTAGATACTGGGGTGCAGAAGCATCTTACAGAGAGCAGAATTTGGAAACTGAGGTGCAGAAGGACTGTTGCAGAGATCAGAGGTTGGAGAGTGGGGTGAAGTTGGATCGTTGCAGAGAGCTGATGTTGGAGACTGAGGTGCAGAAGGATCATTGCAGAGAACAGATTTTGGAGACTGGGGTGCAGAAGGCCTGCTACACAGAGAAGAGTTTGGAGACTGGCTTGCAGAAGGCCCGTTACATAGAGGAGAGGTTGGAGACTGAGGTGCAGGTGGAATGTTACAGAGAGCAGTGTTTGGAGACTAAGGTGCAGAAGGATCGTGCAGAGAGCAGAGGTGTCAGACTGAGGTGCAGAAAAACTGTTACAGAGAGCAGAGGTTGGAAATTGGGGTGCAGAAAGACTGTTACAGAGACCAGAGTTTGGGGACTGCGGTATAGAAAAACTGTTACAGAGAGCAGAGTTTGGAGACTGAGGTGCAGAAGAAATGTTACAGAGAGGACAGGTTTGAGACTGAGGTGCAGAAGGATAGATACAGATAGCAGAGGTTTGAGACTGGTGTTAAGAAGGACCATTACAGAGAACAGATGTTGGAGACTGGGGAGCAGAAGGGACTGTTGTAGAGGATTGAGTTTGGAGACTGGGGTGCCCCAGGACACTTGAAGAAAGCAGAGGTTAAATACTAGGGTGAAGAACAAATGTTTCAGAGAGAAAAATTTGGAAACTGGCTGTGCAGAAGGATCTTACAGAGAGCAGAGTTTGGAGAATGTGTTGCAGAAAAACTGTTGCAAAGAGCAGAGATTGGAGACTGAGATGCAGAAGTCCTGTTACATAGAGCAGAGCTAGAAGAAAGGGGTGCAGAAGGATCTTACAGAGAGCAGAATTTGAAGACTGGGGTGCAAAAGGACTATTGTAGAGATCAGAGTTCGGAGACTTGGTGCAGTAGGATCATTGCAGAGAGCAGAGATTGGAGACTGGGGTGCAGAAGGATAGTTGCAAAGAGCAGAGTTGGAGACTGGCGTGCAGAAGGCCAGTTACAAAGAGCAGAGGTTTGAGAATGGGGTGCAGAAGGACTGTTATACAGAGCAGTGTTTGGAGACTGGGTTGATGAAGGATCTTACAGAGAGCAGAGGTTGGAGACTGAGGTGCAGGTGGACTGTTACAGAGAGCAGATGTTGAAGACTGAGGTGTAGAAGGACTGTTACAGAGAGGAGAGTTTGAAGACTCAGATGCAGAAGGACTGTTACAGAAAGCAGAGTTTCGAAATTGGGCTGCAGACGGACCATTACAGAGAGCAGAGTTTGGAGACTGCGGTATAGGTCTGTTACCGAGAGCAGAGGTTGGAGACTGGGGTGCAGAAGGACTATTACATAGAGCACAGGTTGAAGACTGTGGAGCAGAAGGATAGATACAGAGAACAGAGGTTGGAGACTGGGGTTCAGACAGACTGATACAGAAAGCAGAGACGGAGACTGGGGTGTAGAAGGATCCTTACAAAGAGCAGAGGTTGGAGACTGCGGTACACAAGGACTGTTACAGAGAGCAGATCTCAGAGTCTGGGGAGCAGAAAAACTGTTGTAGAGGACAGAGTTTGGAGACTGGGGTGGACAAGGAATGTTACAGAAAGCCTAGTTTGGAAACTGGAGTGCAGAAAGATCTGACAGAGAGCAGAGGTTGGATACTGTGGTGCAGAAGGACTGTTGCAAAGAGCAGACATTGGAGACTGGGTTCCAGAAGGATGGTTCAAGAGAACAGATTTTAGAAACTGGGGTGTAGAAGGACTGCTACACAGAGCAGAGGTTGGAGACTGAGGTGCTGAATGACTGTTAGAGAGAGCAGAGTTTGGAGACTGGGGTGCAGAAGGACTGTTAAAGTGAGTAGAGTTTTGAGACTGGGGTTCAGATGGATCTTATGGTTCAGACTGAAATTCAAAATGAGTGTTGCAGAGATCAGATATTGGAGACTGCGGTGGAGAAGAATCGTTTCAGAGAGAAGAGGTTGGAGACTGGGGTGCAGAATGTCTCTTACAGAAAGCAGAGGTTGGAGACTGTTGTTCAGAAAGACTGTTACAGAGTGCAGAGTTTAAAGACTGGGTTGCAGAAAAATCTTACAGAGAGCAGAGTTGGGAGACTTAGGTGCTAAAGGACTGATGCAGAGAGCTTAGGTAGGAGACTGGGGTGCAGATTGTCGTTGCAGAGAGAAGGGTTTTGAGACTGAGGTGCAGAAGAACTATTTTAGAAAGAAGATGTTGGAGACTGGGGCACAGAAGGACTTTTGCAGAGAGCAGATTTGGTAACTCGGGTTCAGAAGGACTGTTGTAGAGAGCAGAGTTTGCAGACTGGGGTGCAGAAGGACTATTACAGAGAGCAGAGGTTGGATACAGGGGTGGAGAAGGATCTTACAGAGAGCAAGGCGATCCTCAGGGTTATACAAAATGATATATAAGAGGAAAGGAGGGGTAAGACAAGATAATATAAATGGAAGAAATGATTTACAGTCGAAGGGGTAGAAGAGAATAGGATAGACAGCAGAATACATCAGACACTAGAAAGGCAATATGTCAATCAATGGAAGGGTAACTGATGGATACAGCAATCTGTATACGGGGTAACTTTGGGAGTTCATAACCCGCTTGAATCAAACTGTAAAATATGATGTATTAAGAACTATGTAATGTTTTGAACGACCAACAATAAAAAAAAAGAAGGACTTTTACAGAGAGTAGAGAGTGGAGACTGGGGTGCAGAAGGAATGCTACAGAGAGCAGAGTTTGGAGAATGGGTTGAAGAAGAACTGTTACTCAGAGCAGAGATTGGAGACAGGGGTTCAGAAAGACTGTTTCAGAGAGCAGAATTTGGAAACTAGGATGTAGGAGGACTGTTGCAGAGAGCAGATGTTGGAGCCTGGGGAGAAGAAGGATCGTTGCAGAGAGCAGATGTTGGAGACTGGGGTGCAGAATGACTATTAAAGAGAGAAGAGGTTGGAGACTGAGGTGCAGAAAGATCATTTCTGAGTGCAGAGTTTTGAGACTGGGGTGCAGAGGACTGTTACAGATTGCAGAACTTGGAGACTGAGGTGCAGAATGAGTTTTACTGAGAGGAGAAGTTGAAGACTGGGGTGCACAACGATTCTTACAGAGAGCAGAGAATAGAGACTGGGGTGCAGAAGGATCGTTGCAGAGAGAAGAGGTTGGAGAATGAGGTGCAGAAGGATCGCTACAGAGAGCAGAGTTTGGAGACTGGTTTGCAGCAGGACAGTTACAGAGAGCACAGGTTTGAGACTTGGGTGCAAAAGAAATGTTGAAAAGAGCAGAGGTTGGAGACTGGGGTGCAGAAGTACTGTAGCAGAGAGCAGAGGTTGTAGACTGGGGTGCAGAAGGACTGTTGCAGAGAGCAGTTGTTGGAAACTGGGATGCAGAAGGATCATTGCAGAGAGCAGAGGTTGTAGACTGCGGTTTAGAAGAACTGTTGCAGAGAGCAGAGGTTGAAGACTGAGATGCAGAAGAATCGTTTCAGAGAGAAGAGGTTGGAGACTTGGGATCAGAAGGCCTGTTACAGAAAGCAGAGTCTGGAGACTGGGGTGCAGAAGACCTCTTACAGAGAGCAGAGGTTGGAGACTGGGGTCAGAAGGATTGTTTCAGATAGCACATTTTGGAGACTAGGGTGCAGAAGGATTGTTGAAGAGAGCAGAGGTTTCAGAATGAGACTTAGAAGGACTGTTACAGAGAGCAGAGTTGGAATCTGAGGTACAGAAGGACTGTTACAGAAAACAGAGGTTGGCAATTGGGGTGCAGAAGGACCGTTATAGAGAGCAGAGTTTGGAGACTTTGGTGCAGAAAGATTGTTGTAGAGAGCAGATGTTGGAGACTAGGGTACAGAAGGACCATTACAGAGAGCAAAGTTTGGAGACTGAGGTTCAGAAGGACGTTTACAGAGAGCAGACGTTGGATACTGAGGTGCAGAAGGACTGTTACAGAGAGGAGAGGTTGGAGAAAGGGATGCAAAAAGATCTTACAGAGAGCAGAGCCTGGACACTGGGATGCAGAAGGATCGTTGCAGAGAGCAGAGTTTGGAGACTGGCGTGCAGAAGGCCAGTTACAGAGAGCAGAGATTCGAGACTGGGGTGCAGAAGGACTGTTATACAGAGCAGTTTTTGGAGACTGGGTTGCTGAAGGATCTTACAGAGAGCAGAGTTTGGAGACTGAGGTGTAGTTGGACTGTTACAGAGAGCAGAGGTTGGAGACTGAGGTGTAGAAGTGCTGTTACAGAGAGGAGAGTTTGGAGACTCAGGTGCAGAAGGACTGTTACAGAAAGCAGAGTTTCAAAATTGGGCTGCAGAAGGACCATTACAGTGAGCAGAGTTTGGAAACTGCGGTATAGGTCTGTTACTGAGAGCAGAGGTTGGAGACTGGAGTGCAGAAGGACTCTTACAAAGAGCACAGGTTGGAGCCTGAGGTGCAGAAGGAGAGATACAGAAAACAGAGGTTGGAGACTGGGTTCAGAAAGACTAATACAGAAAGCAGAGATGGAGACTGGGTTGTAGAAGGATCCTTACAAATAGCAGAGGTTGGAGACTGTGGTACAGAAGGACTGTTACAGAGAGCAGATATCAGAGTCTGGGGTGAAGAAAAACTGTTGTAGAGGACAGAGTTTGAAGACTGGCGTGGAGAATGAATGTTACAGAGAGCAAAGTTTGGAAACTGGAGTGCAGAAAGATCTGACAGAGAGCAGAGGTTGGAGACTGTGGTGCAGAAGGACTGTTGCAAAGAGCAGACATTGGAGACTGGGTTCCAGAAGGATGGTTCAAGAGAGCAGATTTTAGAAACTGGGGTGCAGAGAAAAGAGACAGATTACATTCAGGGGTAAACCAATTAGGTTAACGACTGATTTCTCAGCACAGACTTTGAAAGCGAGAAGATCCTAGAACAATGTATTTCAAACGCTGAAAAATAATGGATTTCAACCAAGAATACTGTATCCAGCAAAATTGAGCTTCAGATTTGACAACGAAATTAAAATCTTTCACGATAAACAAAAGCTAAAAGAATTTGCAGCAAGAAAACCAGCACTGCAAAGCATTCTGAGCAATATACTACAAGAAGAGGAACTGAAAAATAGTGCCCCAAACTAACAACAAGAGGCATCTCAGTAAAGGAGGAGGAAAATAACCAAAAAAGTAAAACTAGCCAAACTAAAATAAATAAATAAGGAAGCATGACTGGAAGTACAAATCATATCTCAATTGTAACTTTAAATGTTAATGGCCTAAACTCACCAATCAAGAGACATAGGCTAGCAACCTGGATCAAAAAAACAAATCCAACAATATGCTGCCTTCAGGAGACACATATGATAGGAAAAGACATACACAGGCTGAAGGTAAAAGGTTGGGAAAAATCATACCACTCACATGGCCCTCGGAAGCAAGCAGGAGTGGCCATACTCATATCAAATAAAATCAACTTCAAACCTAAGTTAATTAAGAAGGATAAAGAAGGACACTATATACTGTTAAAAGGGACCATCCACGAACAAGACATAACAATTATCAATTTGTATGCACCAAACAATGGAGCTGCAATCTACATAAAACAAACGCTCCTCAAGTTCAAGAGTCAAATAGACCATAACACAATAATTACGGGTGACTTCAACACACCGCTCTCGCCATTAGACAGATCCTCTAGACAAAAACTGAATAAAGAAACTATAGAACTCAACAGCACAATCAATAACCTAGACCTAACTGACATATATAGAATATACCAACCATCATCAAGTGGATACACGTTCTTCTCAGCAGCACATGGATCCTACTCAAAAATAGACCATATATTATGCCATAAGGCAAATCTTAGTAAATATAAAAGTGTGGAGATAATACCATGCACCATATCTGACCATAATGGAATGAAATTGGAAATCAATGATAAAAAAAGGAAGAAAAAATCTTACACCACATGGAAAATGAACAATATGTTATTGAATGATCAATGGGTTACAGAGGACATAAAGGAAGAGATAAAATACTTCTTAGAGTCAAATGATAATACAGACACAACATACCGGAATCTATGGGACACAATGAAAGCAGTTTTAAGAGGGAAATTCATATCCTGGAGTTCTTTCATCAAAAAAAGAAAAAAACAACAAATAAATGAACTCACACTACACCTCAAAAACCTAGAAAAGGAAGAACAAAACAATAGCAATTGTAGTAGAAGAACAGAAATAATTAAAATTAGAGCAGAAATAAACGAAATTGAAACAAAAAAAAACATTGAAAAAATTGATAAAACTAAAAGTTGGTTCTTTGAAAAAATAAATAAGATAGACAAGCCCTTATCTATGCTAACAAAAAGAAGAAGAGAGAGAACTCAAATTACTAATACATGGGATGAAAAAGTCAATATCACAACAGACACTACAGAAATACAGAAGATAATTAGAAAGTATTTTGAAACCCTATATTCTAATAAAATAGAAGATAGCAAAGATATCGATAAATTTCTGAAGGCATATGATTTGCCCAGATTGAGACAGGAAGACACACACAATTTAAACAGACCAATAACAAAGGAAGAAATAGAAGAAGCCATCAAAAGACTACCAACCAAGAAAAGCCCTGGACCTGATGGGTTTACAGCGGAGTTCTACAAAACCTTCAAAGAAGAACTAACACCAATACTTTTTAAACTATTTCAAGAAATAGAAAAAGAAGGAGCTCTTCCAAATTCATTCTATGAGGCCAACATCACCCTGATCCCAAAACCAGAGAAAGACACTTCAAAGAAAGAAAACTACAGACCAATATCTCTAATGAACTTGGATGCAAAAATTCTCAATAAAATTCTGGCGAATCGAATACAAAAACATATCAGAAAACTTGTGCACCATGATCAAGTAGGATTCATCCCTGGGATGCAAGGCTGGTTCAATATACGGAAATCAATACATGCTATTCACCACATCAATAGGCTTAAAGACAAGAACCATATGATCATCTCGATAGATGCACAAAAAGCATTTGATAAAATACAACAACGCTTTATGTTCAAAACATTAGAAAAACTAGGGATATCAGGAACTTACCTCAACATTGTAAAAGCTATATATGCTAACACTCAGGCTAGCATCATCCTAAACGGAGAAAAACTGAAGGCATTCCCTCTAAAATCTGGAACAAGACAGGGATTTCCTCTATCACCACTTCTATTCAATTTAGTTCTCGAAGTACTAGCCAGAGCAATTAGACAGACAAAAGAAATTAAAGGCATAAAAATAGGAAAAGAAGAAATTAAATTATCGCTATTTGCAGATGACATGATAATTTACTTAACAGACCCAAAAGGATCTACAAAGAAGCTGCTAGAGTTAATAAATGAATTCAGCAAAGTGGCAGGATATAAAATCAACACGCACAAATCAAAGGCATTCCTGTATATCAGCAACAAAACCTCTGAAATGGAAATAAGGAAAACCACTCCATTCACAATATCCTCAAAGAAAATAAGATACTTGGGAATCAACCTAACAAAAGAGGTGAAAGATTTATACAATGAAAACTACAGAACCCTAAAGAGAGAGATAGAAGAAGATCTCAGAAGATGGAAAAATGTACCCTGTTCATGGATAGGCAGAACTAACATCATCAAAATGGCGATATTACCCAAAGTTCTCTACAGGTTTAATGCGATGCCAATCAGAATCCCAAAGACATTTCTTGTAGAAATAGATAAAGCAATCATGAAATTCATATGGAAAAACAAAAGACCCAGAATAGCAAAAGCAATTCTAAGCAGGAAGTGTGAATCTGGAGGTATAGCGATTCCAGAGCTCAAACTGTACTACAAAGCAATAGTAAAAAAAACAGCATGGTACTGGTACCAAAACAGGCAGGTGGACCAATGGTACAGAATAGAGGACACAGAGACCAATCCACAAAGTTACAACTATCTTATATTTGATAAAGGGGCTAAAAACATGCAATGGAAGAAGAATAGCATCTTCAACAAATGGTGTTGGGAAAATTGGAAATCCATATGCAACAAAATGAAATTGAATCCCTTTCTCTCACCAGCCACAAAAGTTAACTCAAAATGGATCAAGGAGATAGATATAAAAACAGAGACACTGCGTCTGATAGAAGGAAAAGTTGGCTACGATCTACATATTGTGGGGTCGGGCTCCAAATTCCTTAATAGAACGCCCGTAGCCCAAGAGTTAATAACAAGAATAAACAAATGGGACCTACTTAAACTAAAAAGTTTTTTCTCAGCAAGAGAAACAGTAAAAGAGGTAAATAGAGAGCCTACATCCTGGGAACAAATTTTTACCCCTCACACCTCAGATAGAGCCCTAATATCCAGAATGTACAAAGAACTCAAAAAATTAAACAATAAGATAACAAATAATCCAATCAACAAATGGGCCAAGGACCTGAACAGACACTTCTCAGAGGAGGACATACAATCAATCCACAAGCACATGAGAAAATGCTCACTATCTCTAGCAATCAGAGAAATGCAAATCAAAACCACCCTAAGATACCATTTCACTCCTGTAAGATTGGCAGCCATTATGAAGTCAAACAACAATAAGTGTTGGCGAGGATGTGGGGAAAAGGGCACACTTGTTCACTGCTGGTGGGACTGCAAAATGGTGAGGCCAATTTGGAAAGCAGTATGGAGATTCCTGGGAAAGCTGGGTATGGATCCACCATTTGACCCAGCTATTGCCCTTCTTGGACTATTCCCTGAGGACCTTAGAAGAGCACACTATACGGATACGGCCACATCAATGATTATAGCAGCACAATTCACAATATCTAGACTGTGGAACCAACCTAGATGCCCTTCAATAGATGAGTGGATAAAAAAATTGTGGCAGCTATACACAATGGAGTATTATGCAGCACTAAGAAACGACAAAATCATAGAATTTGCAGGGAAATGGATGGCATTAGAGCAGATTATGCTAAGTGAAGCTAGCCAAGCCCTAAAAAACAAATGTCGAATGTCTTCTTTGATATAAAGAGAGCCACTAAGAATAGAACAGGAAGGAAGAGCATGAGGGAAAGACTAACAGTAAACTAAGACGAATGGGGGGAGAGAAATGAAGAGAGAAGGGAAAACATATGGAAATGGTAGGAGACCTTCAGTGATACAAAAAATTATAAGAGGTTATGAGGGGCAAGGGGGTGGGGGGAAAAAGGGGGAGAGAATTGAACAACAGCAGAGGAGGTAGAGAGGGAAGATGGGAGGGGAGGGGAGGGGAGGGGGGATAGTAGGGGATAGGAAAGGTAGCAGAATACAACAGTCACTAATATGCCATTATGTAAAAATGTGAGTATGTAACAGAAGTGAGTCTGTATTATGTATTTGGGGAGTTCAAAACCCAATTGAGTCGAATGTATGAAAAGATGATATGTCTTGAGCTCTGTAATGTTTTGAACAATCAATAAAAAAATGAAGAAAAAAAATAGAAACTGGGGAGCAGAAGGACTGTTACACAGAGCAGAGGTTAAAGACTGAGGTGCAGAATGACTGTTAGAGAGAGCATAGTTTGGAGACTGGGGTTCAAAAGAAGTGTTGCAGAGATCAGATATTGGAGACTGGGGTGCAGAAGAATCTTTGCAGAGAGAAGACGTTGGAGACTGGGGTGCAGAATATCTCTTACAGATAGCAGAGGTTGGAGACTGTTGTGCAGAAGGACTTTTACAGAATGCAGAGTTTAAAGACTGGGTTGCAGAAGAATCTTACAGAGAGCAGAGTGGGAGACTGAGGTGCTGAAGGACTGTTACAGAGAGCATAGGTTGGGGACTGGGGTGCAGAGGGTCCTTGCAGAGAACAGGGTTTTGAGACTGAGGTGCAGAAGAACTGTTTTAGAAAGAAGATGTTGGAGACTGAGGCACAGAAGGACTGTTGCAGAGAGCAGATTTTGGTAAAGTTTGAAGACTGGGGTGCATAAGGACAGTTATATAGAGCAGAGTTTGGAGTCTGGGTTGCTGAAGGATCTTACAGAGAGCAGAGGTTGGAGACTGAGGTGCAGGTGGACTGTTACAGAGAGCAGTGTTTGGAGACTGGGGTGCAGAAGGATCATGAAGAGAGAGAGGTGTCAGACTGAGGTTCAGTAGGACTGTTACAGAGAGCAGAGGTTAGAGACTGAGGTGTAGAAGCACTGTTACAGAGAGCAGAGTTTTGAGACTGAGTTGCAGAAGTACTGTTACAGAAAGCAGAGGTTGGAAATTGGGATGCAGAAGGACCGTTACAGAGACCAGACTTTGGAGACTATGGTATAGAAAAACTGTTACAGAGAGCTGAGGTTGGAGACTGTGGTGCAGAAGGAATGTTACAGAGAGCACAGGTTGGAGACTGAAGTGCAGAAGGATAGATACAGAGAGCATAGGTTTGAGACTGAGGTTCAAAAAGACTGATCCAGAAAGCAGAGTTTGGAGACTGGGGTGCTTAAAGACTGTTACGGAGGGCAGCTGTTAAAGACTTGGGAGCACAAGGACTGTTGCAGAGGACAGAGGCTGGAGACTGGTGTTCCGCAGGACACTTGCAGAAGGCAGAGGTTAAAGACTGGGGTAGAGAAGGAATGTTACAGAGAGCAGAGTTTGGAAACTGGAGTTCAGAAGGATCTTACAGAGAGCAGAGTTTGGAGACTGTGGTGCAGAAGGTTTGTTACAGAGAGCAGAGTTTGAAGACTGGGGTCCAGAAGGATCGTTGCAGAGAGCAGAGTTTGGAGACTGGGGTTCACAAGGACTGTTACAGAGAGTAGAGGTTGGACATGAGGTGGAAAAGGACTGTTGCAGAGAGCAGAGGTTAGAATCAGATGTGCAGAAAAACTCTTACATAGAGTAGAGTTTGGAGACTGGGTGCAGAAGGACTGTTACAGAGAGCAGAGGTGGAAGACTGTGATGCAGAAGGACTGTTACAGACATCAGAGGTTAAAGACTGTGGTGCAGTAGGTTCATTGCAGAGAGCAGAGATTGAAGACTGGGGTGCAGGAGGATCCTTGAAGAGAGCAGATTTTGAAGACTGGGGTACAGAAGGCCTGCTACAGAGAGCAGAGTTTGGAGACTCAGGTTCAGAAACACTGTTACAGAAACTAGAGGTTGGAAATTGGGGTGCAGATGAAACATTACAGAGACCAGAGTTTGGAGACTGCAGTATAGAAAAACTGTTACCGAGCGCAGAGGTTGGAAACTGGGGTGCAGAAAAACTGTGGCAGAGAGCAGAAGTTAGAGACTGGGGTCTAGAAAGATCGTTGCAGAGAGCAGAGTTTGGAGACTGGTGTGCAGAAGGACTGTTGCAGAGAGCAGAGGCTAAAAACTAAGGTGTAGAAGGACTGTTGCAGAGAGCAGATATTGGAGACTGGGGTGCAGAAGGACTGTTGCAGACAGCAGAGGTTGGAGACTGGCGTGCCGAAGGATCTTTGTAGCGAACAGAGGTTTGAGACCGGCGTGCAGAAGGACTGTTACAGAGAACAGAGTTTGGAGATGGTGTGCAGTAGGTCTGTTCCAGAGGGCAGAGTTTACAGACTGGGTTGCAGAAGTATCTTACAGAGAGAATATGTTAGAGACTGAGGTGCAGAAGGACTGTTACAGAGATTATAGTTTAGAGTCTGAGGTTCATAAGGACAGTTGTAGAGAGCAGTGTTTGGAGACTGAGGTGCAGAAGGATTGTTACAGAGAGAAGAGGTTAGAGACTGGGGTGCAGAAGGACTGTTGCAGATAGCAGAGGTTGGAGACTGGGGTGCAGAAGGACTGTTGCAGATAGCAGAGTTTGGAGAATGGAGTGTAGAAGGACTGTTGCAGAAAGCAGAGGTTTGAGACTTGGGTGTAGATGGACTGTTACAGAGAGCAGAGTTTGGAGACTGAGGTGCAGAAGGACTGTTACAGAGAGATGAGGTTAGAGACTGGGGTGCAGAAGGACTGATACAGAAAGCAGAGGTTGAAGACTGGAGAGCAGAAGGAGTGTTACAGAGAGCAGATTTTGGAGACTGCACTACAGGAGGACTGTTACATAGAGCCGAGGTTTGAGACTGGTGTGGAGAAGGACGGTTTCAAAGTGCAGACCTTGGAGTCTGGGGTGCAGTAGAACTGTTGTAGAGAGCATAAGTTGGAGACTGGGGTGTAAAAGAACTGTCACAGAGAGCAGAGTTTGGAGACAGAGGTGCAGAAGAAATGTAACAGAGAGAAGAGGTTGGAAACTGTGGTGCAGAAAGAATGATACAGAAATGAGAGTTTGGAGACTAGAGTCCAGAAGGATCCTTGCAGAAAGCAGAGTTTGAGGACTGCGGTACAGAAGGACTGTTACAGAGAGCAGAATTTGGATACTGGGGAGCAGAAGGACTGTTACAGAGAGCAGAGGTTGGATTCTGGGGAGCAGAAGGAATTTTACAGAGAGCAGATTTGGAAACTGGGGTGCGAAAGGATCTTACAGAGAGCAGAGGTTGGAGGCTGGGTGCAGAAGCACTGTTACAGAGAGTGGTTTTTGGAGACTGAGGTGCAGAAGGACTGTTACAGAAAGCAGATTTGGGAGACTGCTGTGCACAAGGATCATTGCAGAGAGCAGAATTTTCACACTGAGCTTCAGGTAGACTTTTGCAGACTGCAGATGTTGAAGACTGGGATGCAGAAGGACTTTTTCATAGAGCACATGTTGGAGACTGGGGTGCAAAACGATCATTGCAGAGAGCAGAGGTTGGAGACTGGGGTGCAGAATGATTGTTACAGAGAGCAGAGGTTGGAGACTGGGGTGCAGAAGGACCATTACAGGTAGCAGAGGTTGGAGTCTGCGGGACAGAAGGCCTGTTACAGAGAGCAGAGGTTGAAGACTGGGGTGCAGAAGAACTTCTACAGAGAGCAGAGTTTTTAGACAAGGTTTCAAAAGGATTTTACAAAGAGCTGAGGTTGTAGACCGAGGTGCAGCAGGACTGTTACAGAGAGCAGAGTTTGGAGACTGTGGTGCAGAAGGACCACTGCAGAGATCAGAGTTTGGTAACTGAGGTGAATAAGGATTGTTATAGAGGACAGAAGTTGGAGCCTGGGCTGCAGAAGGACTGTTGCAGAGAGCAGAGTTTGGAGACTGGGGTTTACAAGCAGTGTTGCAGAGAGCAGAGGTTGGAGACTGGGTTGCAGAAGGACTGTTATAGAGAGAAGCGTTTTGAGGCTGGGTTGCAGAAGGATCTTACAGAGAGCAGAGTTTGGTGACTGAGGTGCAGGACGACTGTTACAGAGAGCAGTGGTTGGAGACTGGGTTGCAGAAAGATCGTGCAGACAACAGAGGTTTCAGACTGAGGTTCAGAAGGACTGTTATTGAGAGAAGAGGATGGAGACTGAGGTGCAGAAGGACTGTAACAGAGAGCAGAGGTTGGAGAATATGATCCAGAAAGACTGTAACAGAGAGCAGAGTTTGGAGACTTGGGTGCAGAAGGACTGTTAAACAGAGCAGAGGTTGAAGACTGGAGTGTAGAAGGACTGCTGCAGAGAGCAGAGTTTGGAGACTTGGGTGCAGAAGGAGTGTTGCAGAGATCAGAATTTGGAGACTGAGGTGCAGAAGGACTGTTACAGAGAGCAGATTTTGGAGACTGGTGTGCAGAAGGACTGTTGCAGATAGCAGAGGTTGGAAACTGCAGTAAAGAAGGACTGTTGTAGGGAGCAGGTGTTTGAGACATGGGTGCAGAAGGTCTTTTGCAGCGAGTAGAATTCGGAGATTGAGGAGTATAAGACTGTTGCAGATAGCAGAGATTGGACACTGGGGTGCAGAAGAACTGATACAGAAAGCAGAGTTTGGGGACTGAGGTGCAGAAAGACCATTACAGACAGCAGTGTTTGGACACTGCAATACAGGAGGACTGTTACAGAGAGCAAAGTTTGGAGACTGGAGAGGAGAAAAACTGTTTCAGAGTGAAGATGTTGGAGACTGGTGTGCAGAAGCAATGTTGCAGAGAGTAGAGGTAGAAGACTGAGATGAAGAAGACTGTTAAAGACAGCAGTGTTTGGAGACTGGGGTGCAGAAACACTGATGCAGAGAGCAGAGTTTGGAGACTGGGGTGCAGAAGGCTGTTACAGAGAGCAGAGGATGGAGACTGGGTATAGAAGGGCTGTTACAGAGAGCAGAGTTTGGAGACTGGGTTGCAAAAGAATACTACGTAGAGCAGAGTTTGGAGACTGCGGTGCAGAAGGATTGTTATAGAGAGCAGAGGTCGGCGACTGGGGTGCAGTAGGATTATTGCAGAGAGCAGAGGTTGGAGACTGGTGTGCAGAAGGATCCTTGCAGAGAGGAGAGGTTGGAGACTTGGGTGCAGAAGGACGGTTGCATAGAGCAGAAGTTGAAGACTGGAGTGTAGAAAGACTGTTGTAGAGAGCAGAGTTTGAAGACTGTGGTGCAGAAAGACTGTTGCAGATAGCAGAGGTTGGAAACTGGGGTAAATAAGGACTGTTGCAGGGAGCAGGTGTTTGAGACATGGGTGCAGAAGGACGTTTGCAGAGAGTAGAATTTGGAGACTGAGGTTCAGAAAGACTGTTGCAGATAGCAGAGGTTGGAGACTGGGTTGTAGAAGGACTGATACATAAAGCAGAGGTTGCGAACTGAGGTTAAGAAGGACCATTACAGACAGCAGAGTTTGGAGACTGCAATTCAGGAGGACTGTTATAGAGAGCAGATTTTGGAGACTGGAGTGGAGAAGAACTGTTTCAGAGTGCAGACGTTGGAGACTGGTGTGCAGAAGAACTGTTGCAGAGAGTAGAATTAGGAGACTGAGATGCAGAAAGACTGTTAAAGATAGCAGTGTTTAGAGACTGGGGTGCAGAAGGACTGATACAGAGAGCAGAGTTTGGAGACAGGGGTGCAGAAGGCTGTTACAGAGAGCAGAGTTTGGAGACTCGGTACAGAAGGGCTATTACAGAGAGCAGAGTTTGGAGACTGTGGTGCAGAAGGATTGTTACAGAGAGCAGAAGTTGGCGACTGGGGTGCAGTAGGATTATTGCAGAGAGCAGAGGTTGGAGACTGGTGTACAGAAGGATTGTTGCAGAGAGCAGAGGTTGGAAACTTGGGTGCAGAAGGACGATTGCAGAGAGCAGATGTTGAAGACTGGGATGCAGAAGGATCCTTGCAGAGAGCAGAGATTAAAAACTGGTTTGCAGAAGGACTGCTACACAGAGCAGAGTTTGAAGACTGGAGTGTAGAAGGACTGTTGCAGAGAGCAGAGTTTGGAGACTTGGGTGCACAAGGACTGTTATAGAGAGCAGATGTTAAAGACTGAGTTGCAGAAGGACTGTTACAGAGAGCAGAGGTTGGAGACTGGGGTGCAGAAGGACTGATACAGAAAGCAGAGTTTAAAGACTGGGGTGCAGACGGCTGTTACAGAGAGCAGAGTTTGGAGACTTGGTACAGAACGGCTGTTACAGGGAGCCGAGTTTGGAGACTGGGTTGCAGAAGAATGTTACATAGAGCAGAGTTTGGAGAATGCGGTGCAGAAGTATTGTTACAGAGAGCAGATGTTGGCGACTGGGGTGCAATAGGAATATATCAGAGAGCAGAGATTGGAGACTGTTGTGCATAAGGACCCTTACAAAGAACAGCGGTTTGAGACTGTGGTACAGAAGGACTGTTACAGAGAGCAAAGGTTGCAGACTGGGGTGCAAAAGAACTGATGGACCAGAGGTTGGAGACTGGGGTGCTGACGGATCGTTGGGGCGAGTATAGTATAGAGACTGGGGTGTAGAAGGTCTGTTGCAGAGAGCAGAGTTTGGAGACTGCGTTGTAGAAAAACTTTTTCAGAGAGCAGACGTTGGAGACTGGGGTGCAGAAGGAACGTTGGTGTCAGAAGAGTATGGAGACTGGGGTCTTGAAATACTGTTGCAGATAGCAGAGCTTGGAGACTGGGGTGTAGAAGGAGTGTTACAGAGAGCAGATGGTGGAGTCTGAGGTGCAGAAGGACCATTGCAGAAAGCAGAGGTTGGAGACTGGGGGTGCAAAAGGACTGTTGTAGAGAGCAGAGGTTGGAGATTGGGGTGCAGAATGATCGTTGCAGAGAGTAGAGGTTGGAGACTGGGGTTCTGAAGCCCTCTTACAGAGAGCAGAGTTTGGAGACTGTGATACAGAAGGCCTGTTAGAGAGCAGAGTTTAGAGACTGGGTGCAGAAGGACTGTTACAGAGAGCAGAGTTTGAAGACAGGGATTCAGAAGGGTCTTTCAGAGAGCAGAGTTTGGAGACTGAGGTACGGAAGGACTGTTGCAGATAGCAGACGTTGAAGACTGGGGTGCAGAAGGACTGATACATAAAGCAGAGGTTGGGGACTGAGGTTCAGAAGGACCATTACAGACAGCAGAGTTTGGAGACTGCAATTCAGGAGGACTGTTACAGAGAGCAGAGGTTGGAGACTGGAGTGGAGAAGAACTGTTTCAGAGTGCAGACTTTGGAGATTGGTGTACAGAAGAACTGTTGCAGAGAGTAGAGTTAGGAGACTGAGATGCAGAAAGACTGTTAAAGATAGGAGAGTTTAGAGACTGGGGTGCAGAAGGACTGATACAGAGAGCAGAGTTTGGAGACAGGGGTGCAGAAGGCTGTTACAGAGAGCAGAGTTTGGAGACTGGGTTGCAGAAGAATATTACGTAGAGCAGAGTTTGGAGACTGTGGTGCAGAAGGATTGTTACAGAGAGCAGAGGTTGGCGACTGGGGTGCAGTAGGATTATTGCAGAGAGCAGAGGTTGGAGACTGGTGTGCAGAAGGTTCGTTGCAGAGAGCAGAGGTTGGCGACTTGGGTGCAGAAGGACGGTTGCAGAGAGCAGATGTTGAAGACTGGGATGCAGAAGGATCATTGCAGAGAGCAGAGATTAAAAACTGGTTTGCAGAAGGACTGCTACACATAGCAGAGGTTGAAGACGGGAATGTAGAAGGACTGTTGCAGAGAGCATAGTTTGGAGACTGGGGTGCAGAAGGACTGTTATAGAGAGCAGATGTTAAAGACTGAGGTACAGATGGACTGTTACAGAGAGCAGAGTTTGGAGACTGGGGTTCAGAGGGATTATTGCAGAGAGCAGAATTTTCAGACTGAGGTACAGAAGAACTGTTGCAGAAAGAAGATGTTTGAGACTGGGGTTAACAAGGACTGTTGCAGCTAGCAGAGGTTTGAGACTGGTGTGCAGAAGGATCGTTGCAGAGAGCAGAGGTTGGAGACTGAGGTGCATAAGGATCGTTGCAGAGAGCAGAGGTTCGAGACTGGGTGCAGAAGGATCGTTACATAGAGCAGAGTTTGGAGACTGGGGTGCAGAAGGACTTTTACAGAAAGCACGGGTTGGAGACTTGGGTGCAGAAGGAATGTTGCGGAGAGCAGAGGTTGGAGATTTGTTTGCAGAAGGACTGTTGCAGAAAGCAGAGTTTGGGGACTGAGGTGCAGAAGGACTGTTGCAGAGACAAGAGGGTTAAAGACTGGGGTGCAGAAGCACTGTTACAGAGAGGAGACGTTGGAGACTGGGTTTCAGAAAGATCTTACAGAGAAAAGAGTTTGAAGACTGCGGTGCAGAAGGACTGTTACAGAAGAGCGGAGGTTCGAGACTGAGGTGCAGAAGGATCTTTACAGAGAGCAGATGTTTGAGACTGGGTTGCAGACGGACTTTTACAGAGAACAATGATTTGATACTGGGGTGAAGAAGAAATGTTTCAGAGAGCAGAGTTTTGAGACTGAGGTTCAGAAGGACTGTTAATGATTGTAGAGGTTGGAGATTTGCGTGCAGAAGGACTCTTGAAGAGAGCACAGGTTCTAGACTGCGATGTAGAAGGACTATTGCAGAGAGTAGAGTTTTGAAATTGGGGTCCAGGAGGAGTGTAGCAGAGAGCAGAGGTTGAAGACTAAGGTTCAGAAGTACAGTTACACAGAGCACAGTTTGGAGACTGGGCTGCAGAAGGACTGATACAGAAAGAAGAGGTTGGAGACTGGGGTGCAGACGAACTTTTACAGAGAGCACAGGTTTGATACTGGGAAGCAGAAAAAATGCTGAAGAGAGCAGAGGTTGGATACTGGGATGCAGAAGTAGTGCTGCTAAAAGCAGCGGTTAGAGAATGAGGTGCAGAAGGACTGTTACAGAGAGCACAGGTTGGAGACTGGGGTGCAGGATTACTGCAGACAGCAGAGTTTTCAGACTGTGGTAGAGAAGAAATGTTGCAGAAGAGCAGGTGTTGTAGACTAGGTTGCACAAAGAACTGTTGCAGCGAGCATAGGTTGGACACTGTGGTGCAGAAGGATCGTTGCAGTGAGCAGACGTTAGAGACTAGGGTGCAGATAGACTGATACAGAGAGCAGAGGTTGGAGACTGAAGTGCAGAAGGCCTGTTACAGAGAGCACAATTTGGAGACTGGGGTGATGAAGGACTGTTAAAGAGAGCAGAGTTTGAAGACTGGGTTGCAGAAGGATCTTACAGAGAGCAGAGAATGGAGACTGAGGTGCAGAAGCACTGTTACAGAGAGTAGAAGTTGAAGACTTAGGTGCAGAAAGACCGTTGCAGAGAGTAGAGGTTGGAGACTGAGGTGCAGAAGGATTGTTACAGAGAGCAGAGGTTGGAGCCAGGGGTGCAAAGGACTGTTTGCAGAGTACAGAGTTTGGAGACTGAGGTGCAGAAGAACTCTTACAGAGAGCAGAGTTTGGAGACTGGGGTGCAGAAAGACTAATACAGAAAGTAGAGGTTGGAGACTGTGTTGTAGAAGGACCGTTACAGAGAGCAGAATTTGGAGACTGCTGTATAGAAGGACTGTTAGAGGGAGCAGAGGTTAGAGACTGGGATTCTAAAGTATCATTGCAGAGAGCAGATGTTGTAGATTGGTGTGCAGAAGTATCTGACAGAGAGCATAGGTTGGAGACTGAGCTGCATAAGAACTTTTACAGAGAGCACAGGTTGGATACTTGGGTGCAGAAGGAATGTTGCGGAGAGCAGAGGTTGGAGATTTGTTTGCAGAAGGACTGTTGCAGAAAGCAGAGGTAGGAGACTGAGGTGCAGAAGGACTGTTGCAGAGAGCAGAGGTTAAAGACTGGGGTGCAGATGGACTGTTACAGAGAGCAGACGTTGGAGACTGGGTTTCAGAAGGATCTTACAGAAAAAAGAATTTGGAGACTGAGGTGCAGAAAGACGGTTACAGAGAGCGGAGTTTTGAGACTGAGGTGCAGAAGGATCCTTACAGAGAGCAGAGGTTGGAGACTGGGGTGCAGACGGACTTTTACAGAGAGCAATGGTTTGATAGTGGGGTGCAGAAGGAATGTTGCAGAGAGCAGAGGTTGGAGACTGAGGTTCAGAAGGACTGTTGCTGAGAGTAGAGGTTGGAGATTTGCATGCAGAAGGACTGTTGCAGAGAGCACAGGTTTTAGACTGCGATGTAGAAGGACTGTTGCAGAGAGTAGAGTTTTGAAATTGGGGTCCAGAAGGAGTGTAGCAGAGAGCAGAGGTTGGAGACTAAGGTGCAGAAGTACAGTTACACAGAGCACAGTTTGGAGACTGGAGTGCAGATGGACTGATACAGAAAGCAGAGGTTGGAGACTCGGGTGCAGAAGTATCCTTACCGAGAGCAGAGTTTCGAGAATGCAGTACAAATGGACTGTTACGGAGAGCAGAGAATGGAGACTGGGGTGGAGATTTACTGTTGCGGAGAGCAGATGTTCGAGACTGGGGTGTAAAAGGACTGTTGCAGAGAGTAGAGGATGGATACTGTGGTTAAGAAGGACTGTTGTAGAGAGCAGAGGTTGCAGACCGTGTTGCAGAAGGATTGTAAGAGAGGGAAGAGGTTGGAGACGGTGGTGCAAAATGTCTGATTCAGAAAGAAGAGGTTGGATACTGGGGTGCATAAGGACCCTCACAGAGAATACAGGTTGGAGACGGCAGTACAGAAAGACTGTTACAGAGAGTCCAGGTTGGAAACTGGGGTGCAGAAGAACTTATGTAGATAACAAAGGTTGGAGACTGGTGTGCAGAAGGAACGTTGGGGTGAGCAGAGTATGGAGACTAGGGTGTAGAAGGACTGTAGAATAGAGCAGAGTTTTCAGACTGAGGTGCAGAAGAACTGTTGCAGGAAGCAGATGTTGGACACTGGGGTTCACAAGGACTGTTTCAGCGAGCAGAGGTTTGAGACTGGGGTGCAGAAGGATCATTGCAGAGAGCACAGGTTGGAGACTGAGGTGCAGAAGGAATGTTGCGGAGAGCAGAGGTTGGAGACTTGAGTGCAGAAAGACTGTTGCAGAAAGCAGAGTTTGGAGACTGAGGTGCAGAAGGACTGTTGCAGAGAGTGGAGGTTAGAGTCTGAGTTGCAGAAAGATCGTTTCAAAAAGCAGAGGTTGGAGACTGGGGTGCAGACGAACTTTTACAGAGAGCACAGGTTTGATACTGGGAAGCAGAAAAAATGCTGAAGAGAGCAGAGGTTGGATACTGGGATGCAGAAGTAGTGCTGCTAAAAGCAGAGGTTAGAGAATGAGGTGCAGAAGGACTGTTACAGAGAGCACAGGTTGGAGACTGGGTGTAGGATTATTGCAGACAGTGGAGTTTTCAGCCTGAGGTAGAGAAGAAATGTTGCAGAGAGCAGATGTTGTAGACTTGGTTGCACAAGGACTGTTGCAGCGAGCATCGGTTGGACACTGTGGTGCAGAAGGATCGTTGCAGTGAGCAGACGTTAGAGACTAGGGTGCAGATGGACTGATACATAAAGCAGAGGTTGGAGACTGAAGTGCAGAAGGCCTGTTACAGAGAGCACAATTTGGAGACTGGGGTGATCAAGGACTGTTACAGAGAGCAGAGTTTGAAGACTGGGTTGCAGAAGGATCTTACAGAGAGCAGAGAATGGAGACTGAGGTGCTTAAGCACTGTTACAGAGAGTAGAAGTTGAAGACTGAGGTGCAGAAGGACCGATGCAGAGAGCAGAGGTTGGAGACTGAGGTTCAGAAGGATTGTTACAGAGAACAGAGGTTGGAGACACGGGTGCAGAATGACTGATGTAGTGAGCAGAGGTTTTAGACTGGAATGTACAAAAACTGTTGCAGAGAGTAGAGTTTGAAGATTGAGGTTCAGAAAGACTGTAGCAGAGAGCAGAGGTTGGAGACTAAGGTGCAGAAGGACAGTTACGCAGAGCAGAGGTTGGAGACTGGGTTGCAGAAGTACTGACACAGAAAGCAGAGGTTGTAAATTTGGGTGCAGAAGTACCCTTACAGAGAGTAGAGGTTGGAGAATGCAGTACAGAAGGACTGTTACAGAGAGCAAAGTTTGGAGACTGGGGTGCAGTATGACTGTTGCAGAGAGCAGATGTTGGACACTTGGGTGCAAAAGGCCTGTTGCAGAGAACAGAGAATAAAGACTGGGGTGCAGAAGGACTGTTTCAGAGAGCAGAGGTTGCATACTGAGTTGCAGAAAGACGGTTACAGAGGGCAGAGTTTGGAGACTGTGGTTAAAACGACTGATACAGAAATCACAGGTTGGATACTGGGGTGCATAAGGACCCTTACAGAGAATAGAGGTTTGAGACTGTGGTACAGAAGGACTGTTACAGAGAGCAGAGATTGGAGTCTGGGTTGCAGAAGAATCAATGTAGAGAAAAAAGTGTGGAGATTGGGGTGCAGAAGGACCGTTGGGGTGATTAGCATATGGAGACTTGGGTGTAGAAGGACTGTTGTAGAGAGCAGTGATTGGAGACTGAGTTACAGAATGACTGTTACAGAGAACAGAGTTTTGAGACTAGGGTGCAGATGGATTATTGCAGAGAGCAGAGATTTCAGACTGAGGTACAGAAGAACTGTTGCAGCAAGCAGATGTTGGAGACTGGGGTTCACAAGGACTGTTGAAGCTAGAAGAGGTTTCAGACTTGGGTGCAGAGGGATCGTTGCAGAGAGCAGAGGTTGGAGACTGAGGTGCAAATGGATTGTTACTGAGAGCAGAGGTTTTAGACTGGGATGTAGAAGGACTGTTGCAGAGAGTAGAGGTTGAAGATTGGGGTCCAGAAGGACTGTAGCAGAGAGCAGAGTTTAAAGACTAAAGTGCAGAAGGACAGTTAAACAGAGCAGAGTTTGGAGACTGGGGTGCAGACGGACTTACACAGAATGCAGAGGTTGGAGACTCGGGTGTAAAATTCCATTACAGAGAGCAGAGGTTGTAGAATGCAATACAGAAAGACTGTTACAGAGAGCAAAGTTTGGAGACTTGGGTGGATAATGACTGTTGCAGAGAGCAGATGTTGAAGACTGGGGTACAAATGGACTGTTGCAGAGAGTAGAGGATTGAGACTGGGGTGCAGAAGGACTGTTGCAGAGAGCAGAGGTTGCAGACTGAGTTGCAGAAGGACGGTTACAGAGGGAAGAGATTGGTGACTGTGGTTCAAAACGACTGATACAGAAAGCAGAAGTTGGATACTGGGGTGCATAAGGACCCTTACAGAGAACAGAGGTTGGAGACTGTGGTACAGAAGGACTGTTTCAGAGAGCAGAGGTTGGAGACTGGGTTGCAGAAGAACTGATGTAGAGAACAGAGTTTGTAGACTGGGGTGCAGAAGGATCGTTGGGGTGATCAGATTATGTAGACTGGGGTGTAGAAGGACTGTTGCATAGAGCAGAGGTTGGAGACTGGGGTGTAGAATGACTGTTTAAAAGAGAAGATGTTAGAGACTTGTGCGCAGAAAGACTGTTGCATAGAGCAGAGATTGGAGATTGAGTTACAGAAGGACTGTTACAGAGAGCATAGGTTGGAGACTGGGTTGCAGATGGAGGATTACAGAGAGGGGAGTTTTCAGACTGAGGTACAGAAAAACTGTTGCACAAAGCAGATGTTGGAGACTGGGGTTCACAAGTAATGTTTCAGAGAGCAGAGGTTTGAGACTGGGGTGGAGAAGGATCGTTGCAGAGAGAAGAGGATGGAGACTTATGTACAGAAGGATCGTTGAAGAGAGCAGAGGTTCGAGACTGGGGTGCAGAAGGATAGTTACAGAGAGCAGAGTTTGGAGACTGGGGTGCAGAAAGACTTTTACAGAGAGCACAGTTTGGAGACTGGGGTGCAGAAGGAATGTTGCGGAGAGCAGAGGTTGGAGACTAGGGTTTAGAAGTACTGTTGCAGAGAGCACAGTTTGGAGACTGAGGTAAAGAAAGACTGTTGCAGGGAGCAGAGGTTAAAGACTGGGGTGCAGAAGGACAGTTACACATAGCAGACTTTCGAGACTGGGTTTCAGTATGATCTTACAAAGTAAAGAGCTTGGAGACTGCGGTGCAGAAGGACTGTTACAGAAATTGGATGTTTGAAACTGGGGTGCAGAAGGATCATTACAGAGAGCAGAGGTTGGGGACTGGGGTGCAGATGGACTATTACAGAGAGCATAGGTTTGATACTGGGTTGCAGAAGGAATGTTGCAGAAAGCAGAGGTAGGAGACTGGGGTTCAGAAGGACTGTTGCTGAAAGCAGCGGTTGGAGACTGAGGTTTAGAAGGACTGTTACAGAGAGCAGAGTTTGGAATCTGGGGTGCAGAAGGATTAAAAAAGAAAGCAGATGTTGGAGACTGGGGGGCAGAAAAACAATTACAGAGAGCTGAGGTTGGAGACTCTGGTACAGAAGGACTGTTACAGAGAGCAGAGTTTGGAGACTGGGGTGCAGAAGGACAGTTGCAGAGAGCTGGGGTTGGAGACTGGCGTGCAGAATGATCTTACAGAGAGCAGAGGTAGGAGACTGGGGTGCAGAAGGACTGTTTTAGAGAGAAGGGGTAGGAGACTAGGGTGCAGAAGGATCGTTGCAGAGAGTAGAGCTTGGAGACTGGGATGCAGAAGGCCTGTTTCAGAGAGCAGAGTTTTTAGACTGGGTTTCAGAATGCTCTTACAGAGAGCAGAGCTAGGAGACAGAGGTACAGAATGACTGTTACAGAGAGCAGAGTTTAGAGACTTGGGTACAGAGGAATTGATGCAGAGAGAAGATTTTTCAGACTGAGGTACAGAAGAACTGTTGCAGAGAGGAGACGTTGGAGACTGGATTGCACAAGGACTGTTGCAGCGAGCAGATGTTGGAGACTGGGGTTCAGAAAGATATTACAAAGAGCAGAGTTTGGAGAATGAGGTGCAGAAGCACTGTTACAGAGAGTGGAGTTTGGAGACTGAGGTGAGAAGGACCCTTGCAAAGAGCAGAGGTTGGAGACTGAGGTGAAGAAGGATAGTTACAGAGAGAAGAGGTTGGAGACTGGGGTACAGAAAAACTTTTGCTGAGAGCAGAGGGTGGAGACTGGGGTACAGAAGGACTGTTGCAGAGAGTAGAGGTTGGAGATTGGGGTCCAGAAGGACTGTTACAGAGAGCAGAGTTTGGAGACTGTGGTGGAGAAGGACTGTTGCAGAGAGCAGATGCTGGAGACTGGGGTGCAAAAGGAAAGCTGCAGAGAGCAGATGATGGAGACTGTGGTTCAGAAGTATCCTTGGGGTGAGCAGAGTATAGAGAATGGGGTGTAGAAGGACTGTTACAGACAGCAGAGGTTTGAGACTAGGGTTTAGAAGGACATTTTCAGAGAGCAGACGTTGGAGACTTGGGTGAAGAAGAACTGTTTCATACAGCAGAGGATGGAGACTGAGATACAGAAGACGGTTACAGAAAGCAGAGTTTGAAGACTGGGGTTCAGAAGGACTGTAACAGAGAGCAGACTTTAGAGACTGGGGTGCAGAAGGATCGTTGCAGCGAGCAGAGTTTGGAGACTGGGGTTCAGAAGGATTGTTAACGAGATCAGAGGTTTGAGACTGTGGAGCAGAAGGACTTTTACTGAGAGCACAGGTTGGAGACTGGGGTGCAGAAGGACTTTTTCAGAGAGCACAAGTTAAAGACTGAGGTGCAGAAAAACTGTTACAGAGAGCAAATTTAGGAGACTGCAGTGCAGAAAGAGTGTGGCAGAGAGCAGAATTTGGAGACTGAGGTGCAGAAGGATTTTACAGAGAGCAGAAGTTGGAGACTGTTGTTCAGAGGAGTGTTACAGAGAGAAGAGGTTGGAGACAGGTGTGCAGAAGGATCGTACAGGGAGCATAGGTTGGAGACTGGGGTGCAAAAGGACTGTTTCTGAGAGCAGAGGTTGAAGACTGGGTTGGAGAAGGATCATTGAAGAGAGAAGAGTTTGGAGACTGGTCGCAAAAGGCCTGTTACATACAGCAGAGTTTGGAGACTGGGGTGAAGAAGGCCTGTTACAGAGAGCAGTTCTTGGAGACTGGGGTGCAGAAGGACAGTTACAGAGATCAGAGTTCGGAGACTGGCTTGCAAAAGAATCTTACAGATAGCAGAGTTTAAAGAATGAGGTACAGAAGGACTGTTAGAGAGAGCAGAGTTTAAAGACTGTGGTGCAGAAGGACTGATATAAAAAGTAGAGGTGGGAGACTGCGTTGCAAAAGGACCCTTACAGAGAACAGAGGTTGGAGACTGCAGTACAGAAGTACTGTTGTAGAGAACATGGTTGAAGACTGGGGTGCAGAGGTACCAATGCAGAGAGCAGAGGTTGGAGACTGGGGTGCAGAAGGAATGTTACATAGAGCACAGGTTGGATACTGAGGTTTAGAAGGTGTGTTACAGAGAGGAGACTTTGTAGACTGAGGTGCAGAAGTACTGTTACAGAAGGCAAAGGTTGGAAATTGGGGTGTAGAAAGACCGTTACTGAGAGCAGAATTTGGAGACTGCGGCGCAGAAAGACTGTTACACAGAGCAGATCTCGGAGACTGGGGAGCAGCAGGACTGTTGCAGAGAACAGAAGTTGGGGACTGGGTTGGAGAAGGAATGTTACAGATAGCAGAGTTTTGAAACTGGAGTGCAGAAAGTTCTTACAGAGAGAAGAGACTGGAGACTGTGGTGTAGGAGGACTGTTGCAGAGAACAGAGTTTGAAGACTGGGGTAGAGTTGGATCTTACAGAGAGCAGAGTTTTGAGACTGGGGTGCAAAAGAATAGTTGCAAAGAGCAGTTGTTGGAGACTGGGATGGAGAAGAATCGTTGCAGAGAGAAGAGTTGGAGACTAGAGTGCATAAGGATCTTAGAGAGAGCAGAGGTTTGTGAGTAGGGTGCAGAAGGACTTTTGCCAAGAGCAGAGGTTGGAGACTGGGGTGGAGAAGAATCATTGCAGAGAGAAGAGGTTGGAGACTGGGGTTCTGAAGGCCTGTTAAAGAAAGCAGAGGTTCGAGACTGGGTTGCAAAATATCTGTTAAAGAGAGCAGAAGTTGGATACTATTCTGCAGAAGGACTGTTACAGAGAGCAGAGTTTGGAGACTGAGGTATAAAATCCCGTTACATAGAGCAGAGGTCGGACACTGGGGTGCAGTAGGATCGTTGAAATAAGCCGAGGTTGGAGACAGGGGTGCAGAAGGATCTTACAGAGAGCAGAATTTGGAGACTTAGTTGCAGAAGGACTGTTGCAGTAATCAGAGGTTGGAGACTGGGGTGCAGTAGGAACATTGCAGGGAGCATAAGTTGGAGACTGGTGTGCAGAAGGATCGTTGCAGAGAGCAGAGGTAGGAGACTGGGGTGCAGAAGGCCTGCTACAGTGAGCAGACTTTTGAGACTCTCGTGCAGAAGGCCTGTTACAGAGAGGAGAGGTTGGAGACTGGGGTGCAGAAGGCCTGCTACAGTGAGCAGACTTTTGAGACTCTCGTGCAGAAGGCCTGTTACAGAGAGGAGAGGTTGGAGACTGGGGTGCATAAGGTCTGTTATACAGAGCAGAGTTGGGAGATTGAGTTACAGAAGGATTATACAGAGAGCAGAGTTTGGAGACTGAGGTGCAGGTGGACTGTTCCAGAGAGCAGTGGTTGGAGACTGGGGTGCAGAAGGATCGTTCAGAGAGCAGAGGTGTCAGACTGAGGTGCAGATGGACTCTTACAGAGAGCAGAGGTTAGAGACTGATGTGTAGAAAGACTGTTACAGAGAGCAGAGTTTGGAGACTGAGGTGCAGAAGGACTTTTACAGAAAAAAAGTTGTTGGAAATTGGGGTGCAAAAGGACCGTAAGAAAGACCAGAGTTTGGAGACTGCAGTATAAAGAAACTGTAACAGATAGCAGAGGTTGGAGACTGAGGTGCAGAAGGATAGATACTGAGAGCAGAGGTTTGAGACTGGGGTTCAGAAGGACAGATACAGAAAGCAGAGTTTAGAGACTGGGGTGCAGAAGGACCATTACCGAGAGCAGAGGTTGGAGACTGCGATACATAAGGATTGTTACAGAGAGCAGAGGTTGGAGACTGGGGTGCAGAAGGACTGTTGCAGAGAGCAGAGTTTGGAGAGTGAAGTGCAGAAGGACTGTTACAGAGAGTGGAGGTTGGAGACTGAGGTGCAGAAGGAAAGTTGCAGAGAACAGAGTTTGGAGACTGAGGTGCAGAGGATTGTTATATAGAGCAGAGTTTGGAGGCTGGGTTCAGAATGACTGTTGCAGAGAGCAGAGGTTGGAGACTGGGGAGCTGAAGGACTGTTGCAGAAGACAGAGGTTGGAGACTGGGGTGTTACAGGACATTTGCAGAAAGCAGAATTTAAAGAATGGGGTGGAGAAGTAATGTTACAGAGAGCAGAGTTTGGATACTGGAGTTCAGAAGGATCTTACAGAGAGCAGAGGTTGGATACTTTGGTGCAGAAGGACTGTTGAAGAGAGCAGAGGTTGGAGACTGGGGTGGAGAAGGACTTTTGAAGACAGCAGAGGTTGGAGACTGGGGTACAGAAGGACTGTTGCAGAGAGCAGAGGTTAGAGACTGGAGTGCAGAAGGACTGTTGTGGAGAGCAGAGGTTGGAGATTGACGTGCAAAATTCTTGTTACATAGAGCAGAGGTTGGAGACTGAGGGGCAGAAAGATTGTTACAGAGAGCAGAGTTTGCAGACTGGGGTGCAGAAAGACTGTTGCAGAGAGAAGACATTGGAGACTGGGGTGCAGAAGGACTGTTGCAGAGAGCAGAGTTTGGAGACTGGGGTTCAGAAGGACTGTTACAGAGAGCAGAGGTTGGATACTGAGGTGCAGAAAGACTCTTAGAGAGAGCAGAATTTGTAGAATAGGGTGCAGAAGGATTAATACATAAAGCAGAGTTCGGAGTATTTGCTACAGAATGACCTTTACAGAGAGCAGAGTTTGAAGACTGCAGTATAGAAGGACTGTTGCATATAGAAGAGGTTTGAGACTGAGGTTCAGAAGGATAGATACAAAGAACAGAGGTTAGAGACTGGGGTTCAGAAAGACTGATACAGAAAGCAGAGTTTGGAGACTGGGGTGTAGAAGGACTGTTCCAGAGAGCAGAGTTTGGAGACTCATGTGCAGAAGGATTGTTACAGGAAGCAGAGTTTTGAAATTGTGTTGCAGAAGGACTTTTACAGAGAGAAGATGTTGGAGACTGTGGTATAGGACTGTTATCCAGAACAGATGTTGGAGACTGGGTTGCAGAAGGACTCTTACATAGAGAACAGGTTGGAGACTGAGGTGCAGAAGGATAAATACAGAAAACAGATGTTGGAGACTTGGTTACAGACAGACTGATACAGAAAGCAGAGGTTGGAGACTGGAGTGTAGAAAAACCGTTACGAAGAGCAGAGGTTGGAGACTGCGGTACAGAATGACTGTTACAGAGAGCAGATATTCCAGACTGGGGAGCAGAAGGACTGTTGCAGAAGACAGAGGTTGAAGACTGGGGTGGAGAAGGAATATTACAAGAGCAGAGTTTGGAAACTGGAGTGCAGATACATCTTTCAGAGAGCAGAGTTTGGAGACTGAGGTGCAGAAGGAATGTTACAGAGAGAACAGGTTGGAGACTGAGGTGCAGAAGGATAGATACAGAAAGCAGAGGTTTGAGACTGGGCTTAAGAAGGACCGTTACAGACAGCAGATTTTGGAGAGTGGGGAGCAGAAGGACTGCTGCAGAGGACAGAGTTTGGAGACTGGGGTGCCGCAGAACACTTGCAGAAAGAAGAGGTTAAATACTGGGGTGAAAAAGGAATGTTACAGAGAGAAGAATTTGGAAACTGGAGAACAGGTTGGAGACTTAGGTGCAGAACGATCTTACAGAGAGCAGAGTTTGGAGACTGAGGTGCAGAAGGACTGTTGCAAAGAGCAGAGATTGGAGACTGAGGTGCAGAAGTCCTGTTACATAGAGCAGAGCTAGAAGAAAGGGGTGCAGAAGGATCTTACAGAGAGCAGAATTTGAAGACTGATGTGCAGAAGGACTATTGTAGAGATCAGACTTTGAAGACTGGGGTGAAATAGAATCATTGCAGAGAGCAGAGTTTGGAGACTGGTGTGCAGAAGTATCGTGGCAGAGAGCAGAGTTTGGAGCCTGGCGTGAAGAAGGCCAGTTACAGAGAGGAGAGTTTGGAAACTGGGGTGCAGAAGGATCTTACAGAGAGCAGAGTTTGGAGACTGAGGTGCAGGTGGACTGTTACAGAGAACAGAGGTTGGGGATTGAGGTGTAGAAGGACTGTTACAGAGAGGAGATATTGGACACTCAGGTGCAGAAGGACTGTTACAGAAAGCAGAGTTTCGAAATTGGGCTGAAGAATGACCATTACAGAGAGCAGAGGTTGGATACTGCTGTATAAGTCTGTTACCGAGAGCAGAGGTTGGAGACTGGGGTTCAGAAGGACTCTTACATAGAGCACAGGTTAGAGTCTAAGGTGCAGAAGGATAGATACAGAGAACAGATGTTGGAGACTGGGGTTCAGACAGACTGATACAGAAAGCAGAGATGGAGACTGGGGTGTAGAAGGATCGTTACAAAGAGCAGAGGTTGGAGACTGCGGTACAGAAGGACTGTTAAAGAGAGCAGATCTCGGATTCTGGGGAGCAGAAGGACTGTTGCAGAGGACAGAGGTTGGAGATTGGGTTGGAGAAGGAATGTAACAGAGAGCAGAGTTTGGAAACTAGAGTGCAGAAAGATCTTACAAAGAGCAGAGTTTGGCGTGAGTATGTAACAGAAGTGAGTCTGTATTATGTATTTGGGGAGTTCAAATCTCAATTGAGTCGAATGTATGAAAGATGATATGTCTTGAGCTCTGTAATGTTTTGAACAATCAATAAAAAAAAAACTAAAAAAAAAAAGAGCAGAGTTTGGAGACTGTGGTGCAGAAGGACTGTTGCAAAGAGCAGACATTAGAGACTGGGTTCCAGAAGGATCATTTAAGAGAGCAGATTTTAGAACCTGGGGTGCAGAAGGACTGTTACACAGAGCAGAGGTTTGAGACTGAGGTGCAGAAGGACTGTTAGAGAGAGCAGAGTTTGGAGACTGGGGTGCAGAAGGACTGTTACAGAAAGTAGAATTTGGAGACTGGGGTTCAGATGTATCTTACTAAGAGCAGAGTTTGGAGACTGGTTCAAAGGGAGTGTTGCAGAGATCAGATGTTGGAGACTGGGGTGGAGAAGAATTGTTGCAGAGAGAAGAGGTTAAAGACTGGGGTGCAGAATGTCTGTTACAGAGAGCAGAGTTTGAAGACTGTTGTGCAGAAGGACTTTTCCAGAGTGCAGAGTTTAAAGACTGTGTTGCAGAAGAATCTTCCAGAGAGCAGAGTTGGGAGACTGAGGTGCTGAAGGACTGTTACAGAGAGCACAGGTTGGAGACTGGGGTGCAGAAGGGTCGTTGCAGAGAGCAGGGTTTTTAGACTGTGGTGCAGAAGAACTGTTTTAGAAAGCAGATGTTGGAGACTGGGGCACAGAAGGACTGTGGCAGAAAGCAGATTTTGGTAACTCGGGTGCAGAAGGACTGTTGTGGAGAGCTGAGGTTGGAGACCGGGTTGCAAAAGGACTGTTACAGAGAGCAGAGGTTGGAGACTCAGATTCAGAAGTTCTGTTACAGAGAGCAGAGGTTGCATACAGGAGTGCAGAAGGATCTTACAGAGAGCAGAATTTGGAGACTGATGTGCAGAAGGACAGTTGCAGAGATTAAAGGTTTGAGACTGAGGTGCAGTAGGATCATTGCAGAGAGCAGATGTTGGAGACTTTTGTGCAGAAGGATCATCGCAGAGAGCAGATATTGGAGACTGGGGTGCAGAAAGCCTGTTACAGAGAGGAAAGTTTGGAAACTGGGGTGCAGAAGGACAGTTATAAAGAGCAGAGTTTGGAGACTGGGTTGCTGAAGGATTTTACAGAGAGCAGAGGTTGGAGACTGAGGTGCAGGTGGACTTTTACAGAGAGCAGTGTTTGGAGACTGGGGTGCAGAAGGATCGTGAAGAGAGCAGAGGTGTCAGACTGAGGTTCAGTAGGACTGTTGCAGAGAGCAGAGGTTGGAGACTGAGGTGTAGAAGCACTGTTACAGAGAGCAGAGTTTGGAGACTGAGGTGCAGAAGCACTGTTAGAGAAAGAAGAGGTTGGAAATTGGGGAGCAGAAGGACCGTTACAGAGACCAGACTGTGGAGACTGCGGTATAGAAAAACTGTTACAGAGAGCAGAGGTTGAAGACTGGGGTGCACAAAGAATATTACAGAGAGCACAGGTTGAAGAGTGAAGTGCAGAAGGATAGATACAGAGCGAAGAGGTTTGAGACTGAGGTTCAAAAGGACTGATACAGAAAGAAGGGTTTGGAGACTGGGGTGCTGAAAGACCGTTACAGAGAGCAGAGTTTGGAGACTGGAGACCATAAGGACTGTTGCAGATGAAAGAGTTTGGAGACTGGGGACCATAAGGACTGTTGCAGAGGAAAGAGTTTGGAGACTGTAGTGAAGAAGGATCTTACAGAGAGCAGAATTTGGAGACTGTGGTGCAGATGGAGTGATACAATAAGCAGAGTTTGGAGACTGCGGTGCAGACGGACTGTTGCAGAGAGCAGAGTTTGTAGACTGAGGTGAAGAAGCACTAGTACAGAGAGCAGAGGTTGGAGAATGGGGTGTAATAGGGCTGTTACAGAGAGAAGAGGTTGGAGACTGGGGTGCAGAAGGACTGTTACAGAGAGCAGAGTTTTGAGACTGGGGTGCAGAAGGATCCTTGCAGGGAACAAAGTTTTCAGACTGAGGTGCAGAAGGAATGTTGCAGAGAGCAGATTTGGAGACTGAGGTGCAGAAGGAGTGTTAGAGAGAGCAGAGATTGGAGACTTGGTGCAGAAGGACCGTTACATAGAGCAGATTTTTTAGAGTGCACTACAGGAGGACTGTTACAGAGAGCAGAGGTTGGAGACTGGTGTGGAGAAGGACTGTTGCAGAGAGAAGATGAAGGAGACTGGGGTGCAGAAGGATCTTTGTGGAAAGCAGTGTATTGAGACTGGTGTTCAGAAGGACTGTTACAGAGAACAGAGTTTTGAGAAGGGGTTCAGAAGGATTGTTACAGAGGGCAGAGTTTGGATACTGGGTTGCAGAAGAATCTTACAAAGAGCAAATGTTGGAGACTGAGGTGGAGAAGTACTGTTACAGAGAGTAGAGGTTAGAGACTGAGGTGCAGAAGGACTGTTGCAGAGAGCAGATGTTAGAGACTGGGGTGCAGAAAGACTTTTTCAGAGAGCAGATGTTGGAGACTGAGGTGCAGAAATATTGTTACAGAGAGCAGAGGTAGAATACTGGGGTTCAGAAGGACCATTTCAGAGATCAGAGTTTGGGAACTGAGGTACAGAAAGACTGTTGCAGAGAGCAGATGTTGGAGACTGGGTTGCAGAAGGTTCGTTGCAGAGAGCAGAGGTTGGAGAATAAGGTGCAGAAGGACTGTTGCAGATAGCAGAGGTTTGAGACTGGGGTGTAGAACGACTGTTGCAGGGACCAGAATTTGAGACAGCGGTGCTTAAGGACTATTGCAGAGAGCAGAGGTTGGAGACTGAGATGCAGAAGGACTGTTACAGAGAGTAGAGGTTGGAGACTGAGGTACAGAAAGATTGTTACAGAGAGCAGAGGTTGGAGATTCAGGTGCAGAAGGACTGTTGCAGATAGCAGAGTTTGGAGACTGGGGTGTAGAAGGACTTTTGCAGGTAGCAGAGTATGGAGACTGGGGTGCAGAAGGACTTTTGTAGAAAGCAGAGTTTGGAGACTGGGGTGCAGAAGGACCGTTACAGAGAGCAGAGTTTGGAGACTGCAGTACAGAAGGACTGTTACAGAGAGCAGAATTTGGATACTGTGGTGCAGAAGGACTGATGCAGAGAACAGAGTTTTGATACTGGGGTGCAGACGGACCGTTTCAGAGAGCAGAGGTTGGAGACTCAGGTGCAGAAGTATTGTTACAGGGAGCAGAGGTAGGATACTGGTTTGCAAAAGGACTGATCCAGAAAGCATAGGTTGGAGAATGGGGTTCAGAAGGGCTGTTACAGAGAGCAGTGGTTGGAGATTGAGGTGCTGAAGGTTCATTAAAGAGAGCAGAGGTTGGAGCCTGAGGTGCAGTAAGACTGTTACAGAGAGGAGCGTTTGGAGACTTGGGTGCAGAAATATTCTTACAGAGAGCAGAGGATGGAGACTGTGGTGCAGAAGGAGTGTTAAAGAGAGCAGAGAATGGAGACTGGAGTGCAGAAAGAGCGTTACAGAGAGCAGACTTTGCAGATTGGTGACGAGAAGAACTGTTACAGAGAGCATATGTTGGAGAATGGGGTGCAGAAGGTCTGTTACAGAGAGCAGAGTTTGAAGACTGAGGTGCAGAAAGATCGTTACAGAGAACAGAGGTTGAAGACTGGGGTGCAGAAGGCCTGTTACAGAGAACAGAGTTTGGAGACTGAGGTGAAGAAAAATTTATACAGAGAGCAGAGTTTGGACATTGATGTGCAGAAGGACTGTTACAGAGAGCAGAGCTTGGAGACTGGGGTGCAGAAAGACTGTTGCAGAGACCAGAGGTTGGAGACTTAGATGCATAAGGATTGCTACAGAGAGCAGAGGTTGGAGACTGGGGTGCAGCAGGACAGTTGCAGAGAGCACTGGTTGGAGACTGGGGTGTAGAAGGACTTTTGCAGAGAGAAGAGCTTGGAGACTGGGGTGCAGAAGTACTGTTGCAGAGAGCAGAGGTTGGTAACTGAGGTGCATAAGGACTGTTACGGAGAGCAGTGTTTGGAGACTGATGTGCAGAATAACTCATATGGAAAGTAGAATTTGGAGTCTCGGGTGCAGAAGGACTGTTACAGACAGCAGAGGTTGGAGACTGCGGTACATAGGACTGATAAAGAGAGCAGAGTTTGGAGCCTGGGGTGTAGAAATACTTTTGCTGAGAACAGAGTTTGTAGACTGGGGTGCAGAAGGAATGTTGCATAGAGCAGAAGTAAGAGACTGAGGTGCAGAAGGACTGTTATAGAGAGCAAAGTTTGGAGACCGGGGTGTAGAAGGAATCTTACAGAGAGCACGGTTGGAGACTGGGGTGCAGAAGATTCATTGCGGAGAGCAGGGTCGGATTATGAGGGTCAGAAGGATCATTGCAGAGAGCAGAGGTTTCAGACTGTGGTGCAGAAAGATCGTTACAGAGAGGAGAGGTTGGAGACTGGCGTGCAGAAAGACAGTTACAGAGAGTACCGATGTAGACTGTGGTGCAGAAGAAATGTTGCAGAGAGCAGAAGTTGGAGACTGGGTTGCAGAAGGACTCTTACTGAGAGCAGAGGTTGGAGACTGGGGTGCAGAAGAACTGATACAGAAAGCTGACGTTGGAGACTGGGGTGCAGAAGGACAGTTACAGAGAGCAGAGTTTTGAGACTGCAGTAAAGAAGGACTGTTAAAGAGAGCAGAGTTAGGATACTTGTGTGCAAAAAGACTGATCCAGAAAGCATACGTTGGAGAATGGGGTTCAGAAGGACTGTTACAGAGAGCAGTGGTTAGAGACTGAGGTGCAGAAGGACTGTTACAGAGAAGAGCAGTTGGAGACTGGGTTGCAGAAGAATTCTTACAGAGAGCAAAAGAAGGAGACTGGGGTGCAGAATTACTGTTACAGAGAGCAGACTTTGGAGACTGGTGTGCGGAAGTACCGTTGCACAGAGCAGATGTTGGAGACTGGGGTGCAGAAGGACTGTTACAGAGAGCAGACATTGAAGACTGAGGTGCAGAAGGATTGTTACAGAGAGCAGAGTTTGAATACTGGGGTGCAGAAGGACCATTACAAAGAGCAAAGTTTGGAGACTGATGTTCAGAAGGACTTTTCCAGAGAGCAGAGGGTGGATCCTGTGGTGCAGAAGGACTGTTACAGAGAGCAGATGTTGAAGACTGGGATGCAAATGGATCTTACAGATAGCAGAGTCTGGAGACTGGGGTGCAGAAGGTCTTTTGCAGAGAGCAGAGTTTAGATACTGAGATGCAGAAGGATCGTTGCAGAAAGAAGAGGTTCAAGACTGGGGAGCAGAAGGACTTTTTCAGAAAGCAAAGTTTGGCAATTGGGGAGCAGAAGAACCGTTACAAAGAGACGAGGTTGGAGACTGCAATACAAAAGGACTGTTACAGGGAGCAGAGGTTGGAGACTGGGTAGAAGGAAAATTGCTGCAGATTGCAGATATTTGAGACTGGGGTGCACAAGGACTGTCACAGAGAGCAGAGGTTGGGGACTGAGCTGCAGAAGGATTGTTACAGAGAGCAGATGTTGGAAACTGAGGTTCAGAAAAATCGTTGCAGAGAGAAGAGGTTGGAGACTGGGGTGTAGAAGGCCTATTACAGAGAGCAGAGTTTGAGACTGGGGTGCAGAAGAACAGAGGTTGGAGACAGGGGTGCAGATGGATTTTTACAGATATCACAGTTTGGAGACTGGGGTGCAGAAAGATCGTTACACAGAGAAGAGGTTTCAGACTGAGGCTTAGAAGGACTGTTACAGAGAGCAGAGGTTGGCAATTTGCGTTTAGAAGAACCATTATAGAAAGAAGAGGTTGGAGACTGCAGTACAGAAGGACTGTTACAGAGAGTAGAATTTGGAGACTGGGGTGCAGAAGGACCGTTGCAGAGAGCAGATGTTGGAAACTGGGGTAGAGAAGGACTGTTACAGAGAGCAGATGTTGGAGACTGAGGTGCAGAAGGATTGTTACAGAGAGCAGAGGTTGGAGACTGGGGTGCAGAAGGACCATTACAGAGAGCAAAGGTTGGAGACTGAGGTGCAGAAGGACTTTTAAAGACAGCAGAGTTTGGATACTGGGGTGTAGAAGAACTGCTACAAAGAGCAGAGTTTGGAGACTGAGTTGAAAAATGATCTTCCAAAGAGTAGAGTCTGGAGACTGGGGTGCAGAAAGACTGTTACAGAAAGCAGAGGCTGGCAGTTGGAGAGCAGAAGGACCGTTACAAAGAGAAGAGGTTGGAGACTGCGATACAAAAGGACTGTTACAGAGAGCAGAATTTGAAGACTGGGAAGAAGAAGGATCCTTTCAGAGAGCAGATGTTGGAGACTAGGGTGCAGAAGGACCGTTACATAGAGCAGAGGTTGGAGACTGAGTTGCAGATGGATCGTTACATAAAGCAGAGGTTTGAGACTGGGGTGCAGAAAAACCGTTAGTAAGAGCAGAGGTTGGAGACTGAGGTGCAGAAGGACTTTTACAGAGAGCTGAGTTTGGAGACTGGGGTGCAGAAGGATTGTTACAGAGAGCAGAGGTTGGAGACTCGGGTGCAGAAGGACTGTTACAGAGAGCAGAGGTTCTCCACTGTGGTGCAGAAGAACTGTTACAGAGAGCAGAGGTTGGAGACTGGGGTGTAGAAGGCCTGTTACAGAGAGCAGAGGTTGGAGACTGAGGTGCAGAAGGATTGGTACAGAGAGGAGAGGTTAACAACTGAGGTGCAGAAGTACAGTTACAGAGAGCAGAGGTTGAGAACTAGGGTGCAGAAGAATCATTGCAGAGAGCAGAGGTTGGAACCTGAGGTGCAGAAGGATAGTTGCAGATATTAGAGTTTGGAGACTGAGGTGCAGAAGGATCTTTACACAGAGCAGAGTTTGGAAACTGGGGTCAGAAACAATATTACAGAAAGCACAGTTCAGAGACTGAGGAGCAGAAGAAATGTTGCAAAGAGCAGAGGTTAGAACTGGGGTGCAGGAGGACTATTGCAGAGAACAAATTTGGAGACCGAGGTGCAGGAGAACTGATACAGAGAGCAGAGGTTTGAGACTGAGGTCCAGAAGAATTGTAACAGAGATCAGAGTGTGGAGACTGGGGTGCAAAATGAGTGTTACAGAGAGCAGAATTTTGAGATTGGGGTGCAGAAGAACTGTTACCAAGAGCAGAGGTTGAAGACTGGCGTGCAGAAGGACTGTTGCAGAGAGCAGAGTTTTGAGAATGAGGTGCAGAAAGACTGTTACAGAGAGCAGAGGTTTAACACTGGGGTGCAGAAGGACCGTTGCACAGAGCAGAGCTTGGAGCGTGGGGATAAGAAGGATCATTGCAGAGAGCAGATTTTGGAGACTGGGGTGCAGAAGGACTGATGCAGAGAGCAGAGGTTGGAGACTGAGGTGCAGAAAGATTGTTTCACAGAGTAGAGGTTGGAGACTGGGGTGCAGAAGGACCGTTACAGATTGCATAGGTTGGATACTGAGGTGCAGAAGAACTTTTACAGAGAAGAGAGGTTGGAGACTGGGGTGTCAAAGGATTCTTACAGAGAGCAGAGGATGGAGACTGGGGTGCAGAAGCAGTGTTACAGAGAGCAGAGTTTGGAGATTGGGTTCAGAAGAACTGTTTAAGAGAGCAGAGGTTGGAGACTGTGGTGCCGAAGGATCATTGCAGAGAGCAGAGGTTGGACACTGAGGTGCAGAAAGATTGTTACAGAGAGCAGATTTTGGACCCTGATGTGCAGAAGGACTGTTACAGAGAGCAGAGCTTGGAGTATGGGGTGCAGAAGAACTGTTGCAGAGAGCAGAGTTTGGAGACTGGGGTGTATAAAGATTGTTAGAGAGAGCAGAAGTTGGAGACTGAGGTGCAGAAGGATCGCTACAGAGAGCAGGGTTTGGAGACCAGGGTGCAGTAGGATAGTTACAGAAAGAACAGGTTGGAGACTGGGGTGCAGAAGAATTATTGCAGAGAGCAGAGGTTGGTGACTGGGATGCAGAAGGACTGTAGTAGAGAGCAGAGGTTGGAGACTGGGGTGTAGAAGGACTGTTGCAGAGAGCAGACGTTGGAGACTGGGATGCAGAATGATCCTTGCAGAGAGCAGAGATTGGAGACTGGGGAGCAGAAAGTCCGTTGCAGAGTGATGAGGTTGGAGACTGAGGTGCAGAAGGACTGTAACAGAGAGCAGAGTTTAAAGACTGGAAAGAAGAAGGATCCTTTCAGAGAGCAGAGTTTGGAGACTGGGTTGCAGAAGACTTATTACAGAGAGCAGATGTTGGAGACTTGGGTGCAGAAGGATTGTTAGAGATAACACAGTTTGGAGACTGGGGTGTAGAAGGTTCGATGTAGAGAGAAAAGGTTTCAGATTGAGGCTTAGAAGGTCTGTTACAGAGAGGAGAGGTTTTAGTCTGGGGTGCAAAAGCACTTTTATAGGAAGCAGAGGTTGGCAATTGGGGTTCAGATGGACCGTTACAAAGAGAAGAGTTTGAAGACTGCGATACAAAAGGATTTTTACAGAGAGCAGAGTTTCGAGACTGGGTAGAAGAAGGATTGTTTCAGAGAGCAGATGTTGGAGACTGGGGTGCAGAAGGACTGTTACAGAGAGCAGAGGTTGGAGACTGAGTTTCAGAAGGACAGTTACAGAGAGTACAGGTTGGAGACTGGAGTGCAGAAGAAATGTTGCAGAAAGCAGAGTTTGAAGACTTGGGTGCATAAGGACTGATGCAGAGAGCAGAGTTTGGAGACTGTGGTGCAGAAGGACTAACACAGAGAACAGAGTTTGGATACTGGGGTGCAGGAGAATCGTTGCACAGAGCAGAGGTTGGAAACTATGGTGCAGAAAGAGAGTTACACAGAGCAGAGTTTGGTTCCTGGGGTGTAAAAAGACTGCTGCAGAGAACAGAGGTTGGAGACTGAGGTGCAAAAGGACTGATACAGAGAGCAGAGGTTGGAGACTGGGGTGCAGAAAAACTGATACACAAAGCAGAGGTTGGAGACTGGGGTCCATAATAACTGTTACAGAGAGCAGAGTTTGGAGACTGCAGTAGAGAAGGACTTTTACAGAGAGCAAAGTTTGGAGACCGGGGTGCAGAAGGATTGTTACAGAGAGCAGAGGTTGGAGACTGGGGTCTAGTAGGACTGTTTAAGAGAGCATAGTTTGGAGACTGAGGTGACGAAGGATCGTTGAAGAGAAGAGGTTGGAGACTGGGGAGCATAAGGCCTGTTACAGAGTGCAGAGATTGGAGACTGGGGTGCAGAAGTCCTGTTACAGAGAGCAGAGTTTGGAGACTGGGGTGCAGAGGGAATGTTACAGATAGCATAGCACAATTTCGAGACTGTGTTGCACAAAGATCTTACAGAGAGCATTTTGGAGACTGAGGTTCAGAAGGACTATTACAGAGAGCAAAGGTTGGAAACTGGGGTACAGAAGGATTATGGCAGAGAGCAGAGTTTTCAGACTTAGGTGAAGAAGGACTGTTGCAGAGAGCAGATGTTGGATCCTGGGGTGCAGAAGGACTGTTGCAGAGAGCAGAGTTTTGAGACTGGGGTGCAGAAGGATCATTGCAGAGAGCACAGTTTGGAGACTGGGGTGCAGAAGGCCTGTTACAGAGAGCAGAGGTTGAAGACTGGGGTGCACAAGGAATGTTACAGAGAGCAGAGTTCGGTGACTGGGGTGCAGAAGGACTGTTACAGAGAGCAGAGTTTGGTGACTGAGGTGCAGAAGGACTTTTACAGAGAGCAGAATATGGAGATGAGGTGCAGAAGGATCGTTACAGAGAGTAGAGGTTGGAGACTGTGATGCAGAAGGACTGATACAGAGATCAGATTTGGAGACTGGGGTGCAGGAGGATTGTTGCAGAGAGCAGAGGTTGGAATCTAAGGTGCAGAAGGATCGCTACACAGAGCAGATTTTGGTTACTGGGGTGTAAAAAGACTGCTGCAGAGAGCAGAAGTTGGATACTGAGGTGCAAAAAGACTGATACAGAGAGCAGATGTTGGAGACTGGGGTGCAGAAGTACTGTAGGAGAGTGCAGAGGTTGGAGACTGGGGTGCAGAAGGATTGTTGCAGAGAGCAGAGTGTGGAGACTGGGGTGCAGAAGAACCGTTGGAGAGAGCAGGGTTTGGAGACTCAGGTGCAGAAGTATTGTTACAGAGAGCAGAAGTTGGAGACTAAGGTGCAGAAGGACTGCTGCACAGAGCAGAGGTTGGAGACTGAGGTTAAGAAAGATCCTTGCAGAGAGAAGAGGTTGGAGACTGGGTGCAGAAGGCCTTTCACAGAGAGCAGAGATTGGAGACTGGGTTGCAGAAGGCCTGTTACAGAGAGCAAAGTTTGTAGACTGAGGTGCAGACGGACTGTAAAAAATAGCACAATTTCGTGACTGGGTTGCAGAGAGATATTACAGAGAGCATTTTGTAGACTGAGGGTAAGAAGGACTGTTACAGAGAGCAAAGTTTGGAAACTTGGGTGCAGAAGGTTTCTTTGCAGAGTGCCAAGTTTTCAGCCTGAGGTACAGAAGGACTGTTTCAGAGAGCAGATGTTGGATCATGGGGTGCAGAAGGACTGTTACATAGAGCAGAGTTTGGAGACTGGGATGCAGAAGGATCGTTGCAGAGAGCACAGTTTGGAGACTGGGGTGCAGAAGGCCTGTTACAGAGAGCAGAGGTTTAAGACTTGGGTGCAGAAGGCTTGTTACAGAGAGCATTGTTTGGAGCCTGGGGTGCAGAAGACTGTTACAGAGAGCAGCGTTTGGAGAATTGGTTGCAGAAGGATCTTACAGAGAGCTGAATTCGGAGACTAAGGTGCAGAAGGACTTTTAAATAGAGTAGAGGGTGGAGACTGGGGTGCAGAAAAAGTGCTACAGAGAGCAGAGTTTGGAGATTGGGGTGCAGAAGAACTGTTACTGAGAGCAGAGGTTGGAGACAGGGGTTCAGAAGGACTGTTTCAGAAGGCAGAAAAGAGGTTTGAGACTAGTTTTAGAAGGACTGTTACAGAGTGCAGAGTTTGGAAACTGAGGTACAGAAGGATCGTTGCAGAAAGCAGAGGTTGGAGACTGAGGTGTAGAAGGATCGTTACAGAGAGTAGAGGTTGGAGACTGGGGTCAGAAAGACAGTTACAGAGAGCACAGTTTGGAGACTGGGGTGCAGAAGAAATGTTGCAGTGAGCAGAGATTGGAGACTGCAGTGCAGAAGTACTGTTATAAAGAGCAGAGGGTGGATACTAAGGTGCAGAAGGACTGTCACAGAGAGCAGAGTTTGAAAACTGGGGTGCAGAAGGATGTTACAGAGAGCAGAGGCTGGACACTGGGGTCATAAGAACTGTTGGAGAGAATAGAGGTTGTAGACCTGGGTGCAGAAAAATCGTTGCAGAGAACAAAGGTTGGAGACTGAGGTGCAGAAAAATCGCTACAGAGAGCAGAGTTTTGAGACCGGGGTGCAGTAGGATAGTTACAGAGTACAGGTTGAAGACTGGGGTGCAGAAGAAATGTTGAAGAGAGCAGAAGTTGGAGATTGTGGTGCAGAAGGACTGTAGCAGAGAGCAGAGGTTGGAGACTGGGCTGTAGAAGGATCATTGCAGAGAGCAGATGTTGGAGACTGGTGTGTAGAAGTACTTTTGCACAGAGCAGAGTTTTTAGACTGGGGTGCAGAAGCACTGTTGCGGAGAGCAGAGTTTGGGGACTGAGGTGCAGAAGGACTGTTACAGAGAGCAGAGGTTTTAGACTGGGGTGCAGAATTACTGACACAGAAAGTAGAGTTTGGAGACTGGGGTACAGAATGACTGTTACAGAGAGCAAAGATTGTAGTTTGGGGTGCAGAAGGACTGCTGCAGAGAACAGAGGTTGGAGACTGGGGTGCAGGAAGACTAATACAGAAAATAGAGGTTGGAGACTGGGGTGTATAAGGACCGTTACAGAGAGGAGAGTTTGGAAACTGCTTTACAGAAGGACTTTTACAGAGAGCAGAGGTTGGGGACTAGGGTTCTAAAGGATCATTGCAGAGAGCAGATGTTGTAGATTGGTGTGCAGAAGTATCATACAGAGAGCATAGTTTGGAGACTGAGGTTTGGAATGATCGTTGAGAAGAGCAGAGGTTGGAGAATATGGTGGAGAACGATACTTACAGAGAGCAGATGTTGGAGACTGGGGTGCAGAAGGACAGTTACAGAGAGCACAGGTTGGAGATTGGGGTGCAGAAGAAATGTTGCAGAAAGTAGAGGTTGGAGACTAGGTTGCAGAAGGACTGTTACAGAGAGCAGAGGTTGTAGACTGAGGTGCAGAAGGACTGTTACAGAGAGCAGAGTTTGGAGACTGGGGCACAGAAGAACTGATACAGAAAGCAGACATTGGAGACTGTGGTGCAGAAGGACTTTTGCAGAGAACAGAGTTTGGAGACTGGGGTGCAGAAGGACCGATGCAGAGAGCTGAAGTTGGAGATTTAGGTGCCTAAGATTTTTACAGAGAGCAGAGTTTGGATACTGGGGTGAATATGGACTTATACAGGAAGCAGAGGTTGGAGACTGGGGTGCAGAATAACTGTTGCAGAGAGTAGAGGTTTGAATGTGAGGTGTAGAAAGATCGTTTCAGAGAAAATAGGTTGGAGACTGGAGTGCAGAAGGCCTGTTACAGAGAGCAGAGTTTGGAAACTGGAGTGCAGAAGGCGTTTTACTGAGAGCAGAGGTTGGAGACTGGGGTGCAAAAAAACTGTTACAGATAGCACAGTTTGTAGACTGCGGTACAGAAGGATCATTGCAGAGAGCAGAGGTTTCAGACTGAGGTGCAGATGGATTGTTACAGAGAGCATAAGTTGGAGTCTGAGGTGCAGAAGCACTATTATAGATAGAAGAGTTTGGCAATTGTGGTGCAGAAGGACCGTTACAGAGAGAAGAGGTTGGAGACTGCAGTGCATAAGGACTTTTACAAAGAGCAGAGTTTGGAGACTGGGGTGCAGAAGGACCATTGCAGAAAGCAGAGGGTGGAGCCTGGGGAGAAGAAGGATCATTGCAGAGAGCAGATGTTCGAGACTGGGATGCAGAAGGACTGTTACAGAGAGCAGAGGTTGGAGACTGAGGTGCAGAAGAATCATTACAGAGAGCAGAGGTTGGAGACTGAGGTGCAGAAGGAATTTTACAGAGAGCAGAGGTTGGAGACTGGGGTGCAGAAGGATTCTTAAAAAGAGCAGAGGATGGAGACTGGGTTGCATAAGGAGTATCCCAGAGAGCAGAGTTTGAAGATTCTGGTTAAGAAGAACTGTTAAAGAGAGCATTGTTTTGAGACTGGGGTTCAGAAGGATTGTTACAGAGTGCAGAGGTTTGATTTGGGTGCAACAGGACTGTAACAGAGAGTAGAGCTTGAAGACTGGGTTGCAGAAGTATTGTTACAGAGAGCAGAGGTTGGAGACTGCAGTGTAGAAGGCCTGTTACAGAGAGCATTTGTTGGAGACTGAGGTGAAGAAGGATCATTACAGAGAGCAGAGTTTGGATACTGAGTTGCAGAAGAACTGTTACAGAGAGCAGAGGTTGGAGATTGAGTTGCAGAAAGATTTTTACAGAGAGCAGAGGTTAGAGACTGAGGTGCAGAAGGACTGTTACAGAAAGCAGAGTTTGAAGACTGGGTTGCAGAAGTATCGTTGCAGAGAGTAGAGGTTGGAGACTGAGGTGCAGAAGGATCTTAAAGAGAGCAGAGGTTGATGACTGGGGTGCAGAAGGACTCTTACACAGAGCAGAGTTTGGATACTGGGGTGAAGAAGGCCTGTTACAGAGAGCAGAGTTTGGTACTGAGGAGCAGAAGGACTGTTACAGAGAGCAGAGTTTGGAGAGTGGATTTCAGAAGATTCTTTCAGAGAGCAGAGATTGGAGACTGAGGTGCAGAATGAATGTTACAGAGAGCAGAGGTAAAGGAGTGGGGTGCATAGAGACTGTTTAAGAGAGCAGAGGTTGGAGACTGGGGTATAGAAGGACTGTTGAAGAGAGCAGATGTTGGAGATTAGGGTGCAAAAAGACTGTTGCAGAGAGCAGAGGTTGCAGACTGAGGTGTAGAAGGACTCTTACAATGAGCAGATGTTTAAGACTGGGGTGCAGAAGCATCGTTACAGACAGCAGAGGTTTGAGACTGGGGTGCAGAAGGACTTTTACAGAGAGCACAGGTAGGAGACTCGGGTGCAGAAGGAATGTTGCAGAGAGGAGAGGGTGGAGACCGGGGTGCAGGAGGACTTTTGCAGAAACCAGAGGTTGGAGAGTGAGGTGCAGAAAAACTGTTAAAGAGAGCAGAGGTTGGAGACTGGTATGCAGGAGGACTTACAGAGAAAGCAGGTGTTGGAGACTGGGGTGCAGAAGGACGGATAAAGAGAGCAGAGGTTGGAGACCCCGGTACAGAAGGACTGCTATAGAGAGCAGAGAATAAAGACTGGGGTTCAGAACGACTGTTGCAGAGAACAGAGGTTGGAGACTAGCGTGCAGAAGCACCTTTGGAGAGAGCAGAGGTTGAAGACTGAGGTGCATAATTATTGTTACAGAGAGCAGAGTTTGGAGACTGGGTTCCAGAGGAATGTTACAGTGAGAAGAAGTTGGAGACTGGTGTGCAGAAGAATCTTACATAGAGCAGAGGTTGGAGACTAAGGTGTAGAAGGACTGTTGCAGAGAGCAGATGTTGGAGACTGGGGTGCACAAGCCTCATTACAGAGAGTAGCTGTTGGAGACTGGGGTGAAGAATGCCTCTTACAGAGAGCAGTGGTTAAAGACTGGGGTGCAGAATGCCTGTTACAGAGAGCAGAGATTTGAGACTGGGGTGCAGAAGGAGTGTTTCTGTGCGCAGAGTTTGTTGACTGGGTTTAAAAGGGTCTTACAGAAAGCAGAGATTGGAGACTGATGTACAGAAGAACTGTTACAGAGAGCAGAGTTTGGAGACAGGGGTGCAGAAGGATTGTTGCAGAGAGCAGAGTTTTCAGACTGAGGTAGAGAAGATTTGTTGCAGAGAGCAGATGATGGAGACTGGGTGCACATGGACTGTTGCAGTGAGCATAGGTTGGAGACAGGGTGCAGATGGATTGTTGCAGAGAGCAGAGGTTGGAGACTGGGGTCCAGAAGGACAGATACAGAAAGCAGAGTTCGAAGACTGGGGTGAAGAAGGATCGTTGCAGAGAGCAGAGGTTGGAGACTGGTGTGCAGAAGGACTGTTACAGAGAGCAGAGTTTTGAGACTTGGTTGCAGAAGGATCTTACAGAAAGCAGAGTTTGGAGACTGAGGTGCATCAGGACTGCAACAGAGAGAAGAGTTTTGAGACTTTGGTGCAGAAGGACTGATACAGAAATCACAGATTGGAGACTAGGGTGAAGAAGGACCATTACAGAGTGCAGTAGTTTGAGACTGCGGTACAGAAGGAGTGTTACAGAGAGCAGAGATTGGAAATTGGGGAGCAGAAGGACTGTTTCAGAGAACAGAGGTTGAAGACTGGGTTGCAGCAGGACTGTTGAAGAAAGTAGAGTTTGGAGACTGGGTTGGAGAAGGAATGTTACATAAAGCAGAGTTTGGAAACTGGAGTGCAGAAGGACCTTACAGAGAACAAAGGTTTGAGACTGCGGTGCAGAAGGAGTGTTAAAAAGAGGAGACGTTGGAGACTTGGGTGCAGAAGGATCGTTGCAGAGAGCAGAGGTTGAAGACTGCGGTGCATAAGGACGGTTGCAGAAAGCAGAGGTTGGAGACTGAGGTGCACAAAAACTGTTACAGAGAGCAGAGTTTGAAGAGTGAGGTGCAGAAGGATGGTTGAAGACAGCAGAAGTTGGAGACGGAGTTGCAGAAGAATCATTGCAGAGAGCAGAGGTGGAGCCTGGGCTGCAGAAGGATCATTACAGAGAGCAGAGGTGGGAGACTGGGGTACAGAAGGACTGTTACAGAGAGAATAAGTTAAAGACTGGGGTGTAGAAGGAATGTTGCAGAAAGCAGAGGTTGGAGACTGGGGTGCAGAAGGACTGTTGGAGAGAGCAGAGTCTGGAGACTGAGATGCCGAAGGACTGTTACACAGAGAAGACGTTGGAGATTGGGGTGAAGAATTATGATACAGAAAGCTGAGGTGGGAGCCTGGGGTGAAGAACCGTTAAAGAGAGCAGAGGTTGGAGACTGGCGTGCAGAAGTACTGTTTCAGAGAGCAGAGTTTGGAGACTGGAACGCAGAAGGATCGTGCAGAGAATAGAGGTTTCAGCCTGAGGTGCAGAAGGACTGTTACAGAGAGCAGAAGATGGAGACTGAGGTGCAGAAGGACGGTTACAAAGATCAGAATTTTGTGACTGAGGTGCAGAAGGACTGTTACAGAAACAAAGGTTGGAAATTGGGGTGCAAAGGGACCATTACAGAGAGCAGAGGTTGCAGACTGCGGTATACAAAGACTGTAACAGAGAGCAGAGGTTAGAAAATATGGTGCAGAAGGAGTGTTACAGAGAGCAGAGGGTGGAGACTGGGGTGCAGAAGGACTGTTACACAGAGCAGAGGTTGAAGACTGGGGTGTAGAAGGACTGTTGCAAAGAGCAGATGTTGGAGACTTGGATGCAGAAGAAATGTTGCAGAGAGCAGAATTTGGAGACTGAGGTGCAGAAGGACTATTTCAGAGAGCAGAGTTTGGAGACTGGGGTTCACGAGGACTGTTGCAGATAGCAGAGGTTGAAAACTGGAGTAAAGAAGGACTGTTTCAGGCAGAAGATGTTGGAGACATGGGTGCAGAAGAACTTTTGAAGAGAGTAGAATTTAGAGACTTAGGTGCAGAAGACTGCTGCACATAGCAGAGGTTGGAGACTGGGGTGCAGAAGGACTGATACAGAAAGCAGAGTTTGGAGACATGTGTGCAGAAGGACCGTTACAGAGAGCAGAGGTTGGAGACTGCAGTACAGAACGACTGTTACAGAGAGCGGAGGTTAAAGACTGGGGTGAAGAAGGATTATTGCAGAGATCAGAGGTTGCAGAATGAGGTGCATACGGACTGTTACAGAGAGCAGAGTTTAAAGACTGTGGTGCAGAAGCACTGATACAGAAAGAAGAGTTTGGAGACTGGGATGAAGAAGGACCCTTACAGAGAACAGTGGTTGAAGACTGCGGTACAGATGAAATGTTGTTGAGAATAAGGTTGGAGACTGGGTAGAAGAGGGACCATTGAAGAGAGCAGAGGTTGCAGAATGGGGTTCAGAAGGGATGTTACAGAGAGCAGAATTTGGAAACTGGGGTACATAAGGATCTTCCAGAGAGGAGAGGTTGGAGACTGGGTTGTAGAGAGACTGTTGCAGAGGAGACGTTGGAGACTGGGGTGCAGAAGGATCGTTGCAGAGAGCAGATTATGAAGACTGGCGTATAAAAAGACTGTTCCAGAGAGCAGAGTTTGGAGACTGAGGTGTAGAAGGACTTTTTCAGGAAGCAGTTGTTGAAGACTGAGTTGCAGAAGACTGTTTCAGAGAGCAGAGTTTTGAAACAGGGGTTCAGAAGGAGTGATACAGAGAGCAGAGATTGGAGTCTGAGGTGCAGAAGGAATGTTACAGAGAGCAGAGGTTTGAGACTGGGGTGCAGAAGGACTGATACCTAAAGGAGAGGTGAGATACTGGGGTCCAGGAGGAACGTTACAGAGAGCAGAGTTTGGAGACTGCAGTACAGAAGAACTGTTACAGAGAGCAGATAATGCAGACTGTGGTACAAAAGGACTGTTGCAGAGAACAGAAGTTGGTTACTGGGGTGCATAAGGACCATTGCTGAGAGCAGGGGATAAAGAGTAATGTGCAGAAGGATTGTTACAGAGAGCATAGGTTGGAGACTGGTGTGCAGAAGGACTGTTTCAGAGAGTAGAGTTTGGAGACTTCGGTGAAAAAAGATCTTTCAGAGAGCTGAGGTTGGGGACTGGGGTACAGAAGGACTGTTGCAGAGAGCAGAGTTTAGAAACTGGGGTGCAAAAGGATCGTTGCAGAGAGCAGAAGTTGGAGACTGCGGTACAGAAAGATCATTGCAGAGAGCAGAGGTTAGAGACTGGGGTGCAGAAGCATCGTTACAGAGAGGAGAGGTTTGAGACTGGGGTGCAGAAGGAATGTTGCAGAGAGCAGAGGGTGGAGATGGGGGTGCAGGAGGACTGTTGCAGAAACAAGAGTTTGGAGACTGAGTGCAGAAAGACTGTTAAATAGAGCAGAGGTTTGAGACTGGGGTGCAGGAGGACTTATAGAGAAAGCATATATTTGACACTGGGGTGCAGAAGGACGGATAAAGAGAGCAGAGGTTGGAGACTCCGGTACAGAAGGACTGCTATAGAGAGCAGAGATTAAAGACTGGGGTGCAGAACGACTGTTGCAGAGAACAGAGGTTGGAGACTAGGGTGCAGAAGCACCTTTGCAGAGAGCAGAGGTTAGAGACTGAGGTGCAGAATTATTGTTACAGAGAGAAGAGTTTGGAGACTGGGTTCCAGAGGAATGTTACAGTGAGCAGAGTTTGGAGACTTGTGTGCAGAAAAATCTTACACAGAGCAGAGGTTGGAGACTGGGGTGTAGAAGGACTGTTGCAGAGAGAAGTGGTTGGAGTCTGGGGTGCACAAGCCTCATTACAGGGAGTAGCTGTTGGAGACTGGGGTGAAGAATTCCTCTTAAAGAGAGCAGTGGTTGGAGACTGGGGTGCAGAAAGCCTGTTTCAGAGAGCAGTGGATGGAGACTGGGGTGCAGAAGGCCTGTTACAGAGAGCAGAGATTGGAGACTGGGGTGCCGAAGGAGTGTTTCAGTGAGCAGAGATTGCAGACTGGTTTTAAAAGGGTCTTACAGTAAGCAGAGGTTACAGACTGATGTACAGAAGGACTGTTAAAGAGAGCAGAGTTTGGAAACTAGGGTGCAGAAGGATTGTTGCAGAGAACAGAGTTTGGAGATTGGGTTGCAGAAGGATCTTACAGAGAGCAGAGTTTGGAGACTGAGGTGCAGAAACAGTGTTACAAAGAGTAGAGTTTGGAGACTGAGTTGCAGAAGGATCGTAGCAGAGAGCAGAGCTTGGAGTCTGGGGTGCAGAATAAGTGTTACAGAGAGCAGAGGTTTTAGATTGAGGTGTAGAAGGACTGTTCAAGTTAGGAGAGGTCCGAGATTGGGATCCAGACAGACACTTAGAGAGAGCAGTGATTGGAAACTGCAGTACAGAAAGACTGTTATAGAGAGCAGAGGTTGGAGACTGGGATGGAAAAGAAGTGTTGCAGAGAGTAGATGTTGGAGACTATGGTGCAGAAGGACTGATGCAGAGAACAGAGGTGCAGAAGGACCGTTGAAGAGAGCAGAGGTTGGAGATTGGAGTGCAGAAGAATCTTACAGTGAGCAGAGGTTGGAGTCATAGATGCAGGAGGACTGTTTAGAGAGCAGAAGTTGGACACTGGGGTACAGAAGGACTGTTGCAGAGAGCAGAGGTTGGAGACTGAGGTGCAGAAGGACTGTTACTGAGAGCAGATTTTGAAGACTGTGGTCCAGGACTGATACACAAAACAGATGTTGGAGACTGTGGTGCAGAATGATTCTTGCAGTCAGCAGAGGTTGGAGACTGGGTTGCAGAAAGACTGTTGCATAGAGAAGAGGTTGGAGACTGTGGTTCAGAAGGACTGATACAGAAAGCAGAGTTTGGAGACTGGGGTGCAGAAGGACCATTACAGAGAAGAGAGGTTGGAGACTGCGGTACAGAAGGACTGTTACAGAGAGCAGAGTTTGAAGACTTCGGTGTAGAAAGACTGTTGCAGAGAACAGAGGTTGGAGACTGGGATGCAGAAAAATCGTGGCAGAGAGCAGAGTTTTAAGACGGAGTTGAAGAAAGACTAATGTAGAGAGCAGATGTCTGAGACTGGTGTTCATAATGACTGTGGCAGAGAGCAGAGGTTTGAGACTTGTGTGCATATTGACTGTTCCAGAGAGTAGATGTTGGAGACTGGGGTGCAGAATGCCTGTTACAAAGAGCAGAGTTTGGAGAAGCGTTGCAGAAGGACTGTTACAGAGAGCAGAGTTTTGAGATTGGTTTGCAAAAGGATATTACAGAGAGCAGAGGTTGATGACTGAGGTGCAGAAGGACTGATACAGAATGCAGAGTTTTGAGACTGGGTTGCAAAAGGACCATTACAGAGAGCAGAGGTTGGCGACTGAGGTGCCGAAAGAACGTTGAAGATAGCAGAGGTTGGAGACTGGGGTGCAGAAGGATCTTACAGAGAGCAGAGGTTGGAGATTGGAATGCAGAAGGACTGTTGTAGAGAGCAGACGTTGGAGACTGGGGTTCAGAAGAATTGTTGCAGAGAGCAGTGGTTGAAGACTTGGTTGCAAAATGACTGTTGCGGAGAGAAAGGATAGACTGAGGTTCAGAAGGACTCTTACAGAGAGCAGAGGTTTGAGACTGGGGTGCAGGACTGATACAGAAAGCAGAGGTTGGAGACTAGGGTGCAGAAAGACCATTACAGAGAGCAGAGATTGGAGACGGGGGTACAAAAGGACTTTTACAGACAGCAGAGATTGAAGACTGGAAAGCAGAAGGACTGTTGCAAGAACAGAGTTTTAAGAAAGGGTTGCAGAAGGACCATTGCAGAGAGAAGAGGTTGGAGACTAAGGTGCAGAAGGATTGTAACAGACTGCAGAGTTTGGAGACTGCTGTGCAGAAGAACTGTTACAGAGAGTAGAGTTTGGAGACTGGGGTACAGAAGCATATTACAGCGAGCAGAGTTTGGAGTCTGGGGTTAAGAAGGACTGCTGCAGAGAGCAGAATTTGGAGACTGGGGTGTAGAAGAATTGTTACATAGAGCAGAGGTTCGAGACTGGGGTGCAGAAGGATCATTACAGAGAGCAGAGTTTGGAGACTGGGGTGGAGAAGAAATGTTGCAGTGAGCAAAGGTTGGAGACTTGGGTGCAGAAGGACTGTTGCAGAAAGCAGAGGTTGGAGACTGGGGTGCAAAAGGACTTATAGAGAAAGCAGATGTTGGAGACTGGGGTGCAGAAAGACCGTTACAGAGAACAGAGGTTGGAGAATCCGGTACAGAAGGACTGTTACAGAGAACATAGGTTAAAAACTGGGATGCAGAAAACTGTTGCAGAAAACAGAGGTTAGAGACTGGGGTGCACAAGGACCATTGCAGAGAGCAGAGGTTGGAGACTGAGGTGCAAAATTATTGTTACAGAGAACAGAGTTTGAAGACTGGGTTGCAGAAGAACTGTTATAGTGAGCAGCGGTTGGAGACTGGTGTGCAGAAGGATCTTGCAGAGAGCAGAGGTTAGAGACTGGGGTGAAGAAGGACTGCTGCAGAGAGCAGAATTTGGAGACTTGGGTGCAGAAGGATTGTTACAGAGAGCAGAGGTTGGATACTGGGGTGCAGAAGGACTTGTGCATAGAGCAGAAGTTGGAGATTTGTGTGCAGAAAGAAATGTTGCAGAGAGCAGAGGTTGGAGACTGAAGTGCAGAATGACTGTTATAGAGAGCAGAGGATTGAGACAGCGGTGCATAAGAAATTATTCAACAAGCAGAGGTTGAAGACTGGGGTACAGGAGGACCATTAAAAAGAGCAGAGGTTGGAGTCTTTAGTACAGAAGGACTCTTACAAAGAGCAGAGTTTGGAAACTGGGGTGCAGAAGGACTGTTACAGAGAGTAGATGATGGAGACTGGGGTCCAGAAAAACTGTAGCAGAGAGCAGACGATAGAGACTAAGGTGCAGAAGTACAGTTACACAGAGCACAGTTTGGAGACTGTGGTGCAGAAGGACTGATACAGAAAGCAGAGTTTGGAGATTTGGGTGCAGAAGTATCCTTACAGAGAGCAGAGTTTCGAGAATGCAGTACAGAAGGACTCTTACAGAGAGCAGAGTTTGGAGACTGGGGTGGAGAATGACTGTTGCAGATAGCAGATGTAGGAGACTATGGTGAAAAAGAACTGGTTTAGAGAGCAAATGTTGGAGTCTGTGGTGAAAAAAAATGTTGGAGAGAGCAGAGGTTAAAGACTGAGTTGCAGAAGGACTTTTACAGACGGCAGAGTTTGGAGATTGTAGTGCAAAACGACTGATACAGAAAGCAGAGGTTGGATACTGGGGTGCATAAGGACCCTTACGGAGAACAGAGGTTTGAGACTGTGGTACAGATGGACTGGTACCGAGAGAAGAGGTTGGAGAATGGGGTGCAGAGGGATTGTTGTAGAGAGCAGATTTTTCAGACTGAGGTACAGAAGAACTGTTGTAGAGAATATATGTTGGAGACTGGGGTGCAGAAGGATCGTTGCAGAGAGCAGAGGTTAGAGACTGGGTTGCAGATTGACTGATACAGAGAGCAGAAGTTGAAGACTAAGGTCGAAAAGGCCTGTTAAAGAGCAGAGTTTGGAGACTGGGGTCCAGAAGAATATTACAGAGAGAAGAGTTTTGAGATTGAGGTGCAGAAGCACTGTTACAGAGAGTAGAGGTTGGAGACTGAGGTACAGAAGAATTGTTACAGAGAGAAGAGGTTGGAGACTGGGGTGCAGCGAAACTTTTGCTGAGAGCAGAGGTTTTAGACTGGGGTGTAGAAGGACTGTTGCAGAGAGCACAGTTTGGAGACTGGGGTGTAGAAGGACTGTTGCAGAGTGCAGATGCTGGAGCCTGGGGTTCAAAAGAAAAGTTTCAGAGAGCAGATGATGGAGACTGGGGTGCAGAAGTATCCTTGGGGTGAGCAGAGTATGGAGAATGGGGTGTAGAAGGACTGTTACAGAGAGCAGAGGTTGGAGACTAGGGTTTAGAAGGACTTTTTCAGAGAGCAAACGTTGGAATCTTGGGTGAAGAAGTATTGTTGCATAGAGCAGAGGATGGAGACTCAGATGCAGAAGACTGTTACAGAAAGCAAATTTTGAAGACTGGGGTGCAGAAGCACTGTTACAGAGAGCAGACTTTGGAGACTGGGGTGCAGAAAAATTGTTAGAGAGAGCAGAGAATGGAGACTGTGGAGCAGAAGGACTTTTACTGAGAGCACAGGTTGGAGACTGCGGTGCAGAGAAACTGTTGCAGAGAGCAAAGTTAGGAGACTGGGGTGCAGAAAGAGTGTTGCAGAGAGCAGATGTTGGATACTGAGGTGCAGAAGGACCATTACAGAGAGCAGAAGTTGGAGACTGGGGTACAGAGGAGTGTTAAAGAGAGCAGAGGTTGGAGACATGTGTGCAGAAAGATCTTACAGGGAGCATAGGTTGGAGACTGGGGTGCAGAAGGACAGTTACAGAGATCAGAGTTTGGAGACTGGGTTGCAAATAATCTTACTGAGAGCAGAGGTTGGAGAATGAGGTAAAGAAAAACTATTAGAGAAAGCAGAGGTTGGAGACTGAGGTGCAGAAGGATCGTTGGAGAGAGCAGTATTTAGAGACTGCAGTGTAGAAGGACTGATACAGAAAGCAGAGGTTTAAGACTGGGATGCAGAAGGACCCTTACAGAGAACAGAGGTTGGAGACTGAAAGACTCTTACAGAGAGCAGACGTTGGAGACTGGGGTGCAGAATGATTGTTGTAGAGAACAGAGGTTGGAGACTGGATTACAGAAGGACCATTGCAGAAAGTAGATGTTGGAGACTGGGTTTCAGAAGGATCATACAGAGAGCAGAGTTTTGAAACTGAGGTTCAGAAGGACTGTGGCAGAGAGGTTAAAGGTTGGGGCGCTTAAGGACTGTAGCAGAGAGCAGAGGTTGGAGTATGAGGTGCAGAAAGACTATTACAGAGAGCACAGGTTGGAGACTGGGGTGCAGAAAAACTGATACAGAAAGCAGAGTTTTGAGACTGGGGTGCAGAAGGCCCCTTACAGAGAGCAGAGGTTGGAGACTGGGGTGGAGAAGGACTGTTGCAGAGAGCAGAGGATGGAGACTGGGGTGCAGAAGGACTCTTACAGAGAGCAGATTTTGAAGACTGGTTGCAGAAGGACTGTTTCAGAGAACAGAGTTTGCAGAGTGACGTGCAGAATGACGGTTACAGAGAGCAGAGTCTGGAGACTTTGGTACAGAAAAACTGATATAAAAAGTAGAGGTGGGAGACTGGGTTAAAAAATGACCCTTACAGAATCGGATACAAAGGCACATCAAAAAAATTGTACACCATGATCAAGTAGGATTCATCCCTGGGATGCAAGGATGGTTCAATATACGGAAATCAATAAATGTTATTCACCACATCAATCGACTCAAAGATAAGAACCATATGATCATCTCAATAGACGCAGAAAAAGCTTTCGACAAAGTACAGCATCCCTTTATGTTCAAAACACTAGAAAAATTAGGGATAACAGGATCTTACCTCGACATTGTAAAAGCTATTTATGCCAAGCCTCAGGCTAGCATCATTCTGAATGGAGAAAAATTAGAGGCATTCCCCCTAAAATCTGGAACAAGACAGGGATGCCCTCTATCACCACTTCTATTCAATATAGTTCTCGAAACACTGGCCAGAGCAATTAGACAGACGAAAGAAATTAAAGGCATAAAAATAGGAAAAGAAGAACTTAAATTATCACTTTTTGCAGACGACATGATTCTATACCTAGAAGAACCAAAAGGGTCCACAAAAAAACTACTAGAACTAATAAATGAATTCAGCAAAGTAGCAGGATATAAAATTAACACGCATAAATCAAAGGCATTTCTTTATATCAGCGACAAAACTTCTGAAATGGAAATGAGGAAAAACACTCCATTCACAATATCCTCAAAGAAAATAAAATACTTGGGAATCAACCTAACAAAAGAGGTGAAAGATCTATACAATGAAAACTACAAAACCCTAAAGAGAGAAGTAGAAGAAGATCTTAGAAGATGGAAAAATATACCCTGTTCATGGATAGGCAGAACTAACATTATCAAAATGGCGATATTACCAAAAGTTCTCTATAGGTTTAATGCAATCCCAATCAAAATCCCAACGGCATTTCTTGTAGAAATAGATAAAGCAACCATGAAATTTATATGGAAAAATAAAAGGCCCAGGATAGCAAAAGCAATTCTAAGCAGGAAGCGTGAATCAGGCGGTATAGCGATACCAGATTTCAAACTATATTACAGAGCAATAGTAACAAAGACAGCATGGTACTGGTACCAAAACAGACGGGTGGACCAATGGTACAGAATAGAGGACACAGAGACTAATCCACAAAGCTACAACTATGTTATATTTGATAAAGGAGCTAAAAGCATGCAATGGAGGAAGGATAGCATCTTCAACAAATGGTGCTGGGAAAACTGGAAATCCATTTGCAACAAAATGAATCTGAATCCCCTCCTCTCGCCATGCACAAAAGTTAACTCAAAGTGGATCAAGGAACTAGATATCAAAACAGAGACTCTGCGCCTGATAGAGGAAAACGTTGGCTCCGATCTACATATTGTGGGGTCGGGTTCCAAATTCCTTAACAGGACACCTAAAGCACAAGAGTTAATAACAAGAATCAACAAATGGGACTTACTTAAACTGAAAATTTTTTTCTCAGCAAGAGAAACAATAAGAGAGGTAAATAGGGAGCCTACATCATGGGAACAAATTTTTACTCCTCACACTTCAGATAGAGCCCTAATATCCAGAGTATACAAAGAACTCAAAAAATTAAACAATAAGAAAACAAATAACCCAATCAACAAGTGGGCCAAAGACCTAAATAGACACTTCTCAGAGGAGGACATACAATCAATCAACAAATATATGAAAAAATGTTCACCTTCTCTAGCAGTCAGAGAAATGCAAATCAAAACCACCCTAAGATACCATCTCACTCCAGTAAGATTGGCAGCCATTATGAACTCAAACAACAACAAGTGCTGGCGAGGATGTGGGGAAAATGGTACCCTTGTACATTGCTGGTGGGACTGCAAACTAGTGCAGCCAATTTGGAAAGCAGTATGGAGATTCCTGGGAAAGCTGGGAATGGAACCACCATTTGACCCAGCTATTGCCCTTCTCGGACTATTCCCTGAAGACCTTAAAAGAGCTTATTACAGGGATACTGCCACATCGATGTTCATAGCGGCACAATTCACAATTGCTAGACTGTGGAACCAACCCAGATGCCCTTCAATAGATGAATGGATAAAAAAAATGTGGCATTTATACACCATGGAATATTACGCAGGACTAAAAAATGACAAAATCATGGATTTTGCAGGGAAATGGACGGCACTAGAGCAGATTATGCTTAGTGAAGCTAGCCAATCCCTAAAAAACAAATACCAAATGTCTTCTTTGATATAATGAGAATAACCAGGATCAGAGCAGGGAGGAAGAGCAGGAAGGAAAGATCAACATTAAACAGATACAATAGGTGGGAGGGAAAGGGAGAGAAAAGAGAAATTGCATGGTAATGGAGGGAGACGCTCATTGTTATACTAAAGCACTCATAACAGGTTGCGAGGGGAATGGGTAAATAAACAAGGAGAGAAGTGAAATACAGTAGATGGGGTAGAGAGACAAGATGGGAGGGGAGGGGTGGATAGTAGAGGATAGGAAAGGGAGCAGAATACAACAGATACTAATAGGGCATTATGTAAAAATGTGGATATGTAACAGATGTGATTCTGCAATCTGTATTTGGGGTAAAAATGGGAGTTTATAACAAACTTGAATCTAATGTATGAAAGATGATATGTCAATAGCTTTGTAATGGTTTGAACAAACAATAAAAAAAAAGAAAAAAAAAAGGAAAAAAAAAAAAGAAAGAAAAATGACCCTTCCAGAAAACAGAGTTTGGAGACTGCAGTACAGAAGGACTGTTGTGGAGAACAAGGTTGGAGACTGGGGTTAAGAGGTACCAATGCAGAGAGCAGAGGTTGGAGACTGGGGTGCAGAAAGAATGTTACAGAGAGCACAGGTTGGAGACTGAGGTGTAGAAGGAGTGTTACAGAGAGCAGAGTTTTGAGACTGAGGTGGATAAGGACTGTTAGAGAAATCCGAGGTTGGAAATTGAGGTGTAGAAGGACCCTTACAGAGAGCAGGGTTTGGAGACTTCCCTACAGAAGGACTGTTACACAGAGCAGATCTCGGAGACTGCGGAGCAGCAGGAATGTTGCAGAGGACAGAAGTTGGAGACTGGGGTGGAGAAAGAATGTTACAGAGAGCAGAGTTTTGAAACTGAAGTGCAGAAGGATCTTACACAGAGCAGAGTCTGGAGACTGTGGTGCAGATGGACTGTTGCACAGAGTAAAAGTTGTAGACTGGGGTCCAGAAGGATCATTGCAGAGAGCAGATTTTAGAGACTGAGGTGCAGATGGACTGTTACAGAGAGAAGAGTTTGGAGACTTGGGGTCAGATGGATCTTAACGAGAGCAGAGTTTGGAGTCTGGGGTGCAAAAGGAACATTGCAGAGAGCAGATGTTGGAGACTGAGATGGAGAAGAATCGTTGCAGAAAGAAGAGGTTGAAGGCTGGAGTGCATAAGGATCTTACAGAGAGCAGAGGATCGTGACTAGGGTGCAGAAGGACTGTTGCTGAGAGCAGAGGTTGGAGACTAAGGTGGAGAAAAATCATAGCAGAGAGAAGGGGTTGGAGACTGGGGTTCTGAAGGCCTGTTACAGAGAGCAGATTTGAGACTGGGTTCCAAAAATTCTGTTATAGAGAGCAGAGGATTGAAACTATTCTGCAGAAGAACTGTTACAGAAAGCAGAGTTTGGAGACTGGGTTGCAGAAGGGTCTTACAGAGAGCAGAGGTAGGAGACTGAGGTGCAAAAGGATCGTTGAAGAGAGCAGAGTTTTCAGACTGAGTTGCTGAAGGACTGTTGCAGAGAGTAGATTTGGAGACTGGTGTGCAGAAGGACTGTTACAAAGAGCAGAGTTTGGAGACTGGATTGGAGAAGGATCCTACAGAGAGAAAAGGTTGAAGAATCAGGTTCAGAAAGACTGATACAGAGAGTAAATGTTGGAGACTGAGGTGCAGAAGTAACATTGCAGCATACAGAGTTTTGAGACTAAGATGCACAAGGATTGTTACAGAGAGCAGAGGTTGGAGACTGGGGTGCAGAAAGACTGTTGCAGATAGCGGATTTTGAAGACTGGGGTGCATAAGGACTGTTATAGAGAGCAGAGGTTGGAGACTGGGGTGCAGAAAGACTGTTGCAGATAGCGGATTTTGAAGACTGGGGTGCATAAGGACTGTTATAGAGAGCAGAGGTTGGAGACTGGGGTGCAGAAGGACTGATACAGAAAGCAGAGATTTAAGTCTTGGGTACCGAAAGACTGTTACCAAGAGCAGAGGTTGGATTCTGCAGTACACGAGGACTGTTACAGAGAGCACAGGTTGGAGACTGGGGTGCAGAAAAACTGTAAAAGAGAGCTGATGTTGGTAACTAGGGTGCCAAAGGACTGTTGCAGAGAGCAGATGTTGTAGAGTGGGCTGGAGAAGAACTGTTGCGGAGAGCAGAGGTTGGAGACTGGGTTGTAGAAATACTGTTACAGAGAGCAGAGGTTGGAGACAGCGGTGCAGAAGGATCTAACAGAGAGCAGAATTTGGAGATTGAGGTTCAGACAGACAGTTAAAGAGAGCAGAGGTTGGAGATTGAGGTGTAGATGGACTGTTACAGAGAGTACAGGTAGGAGATTGGGGTGCAGAAGGTTTGTTCCAGACAGCAGAGTTTTCAGGCTGTGGTGAGAAGGACTGTTGCAGAGAGCATATGTTGAAGACTGGGGTGCAGAAGGACTGTTGCAGAGAGCAGAGTTTGGAGACTGGGTTGTAGAAAGACTTTTACAAAGAGCAGAGTTTGGAGACTTCCGTACAGAAGGACTGCTACACAGAGCAGATCTCGTAGACTGCGGAGCAGCAGGACTGTTGCAGAGGACAGAAGTTGGAGACTGGGGTGGAGAAGGAATGTTACAGAGAGCAGAGTTTGGAAACTAGAGTGCAGAAGGATCTTACAGAGAGCAGAGTCTGGAGACTGTGGTTCAGAAGGACTGTTGCACAGAGCAGAAGTTGGAGACTGGGGACAGAAGTATCGCTGCAGAGAGCAGATTTTAGAGACTAAGGTGCAGATGGCCTGTTACAGAGAGAAGAATTTGTTGACTGATGTGCAGAAGAACAGTTACAGAGAGGAGAGTTTAAAGAGTGGTATGCAGAAGGACTGTTACAGAGAGCAGAGGTTGGAGACTGGGGTTCAGATGGATCTTACAGAGAGCAGAGTTTGGAGACTGGGGTGCAAAAGGAACGTTGCAGAGAGAAGATGTTGGAGACTGGGATGGAGAAGAATCTTTGCAGAGAGAAGAGGTTGGAGACTGGAGTGCATAAGGATCTTACAGAGAGCAGACGTTCATGACTAGGGTGCAGAAGCGCTGTTGCCGAGAACAGAGGTTGGAGACTGGGGTGGAGAAAAATCATAGCAGAGAGAAGAGGTTGGAGGCTGGGGTTCTGAAGGCCTGTTACAGAGAGCAGATTTGAGACTGGGTTGCAAAAATTCTGTTATAGAGTGTAGAGGTTGGAAACTATTCTGCAGAAGAACTGTTAGAGAGAGCAGAGTTTGGAGACTGGGTTGCAGAAGGGTCTTACAGAGAGCAGAGGTAGGAGACTGAGGTGCAGAAGGATCATTGCAGAGAGCAGAGTTTTTAGACTGAGTTGCTGAAGGACTGTTGCAGAGAGCAGATGTTGGAGACTGGTGTGCAGAAGGACTGTTACAAAGAGCAGAGTTTGGAGACTGCGTTGAAGAAGTATCCTACAGAGAGAAGAGGTTGAAGAATCAGGTGCAGAAAGACTGATACAGAGAGGAGATGTTGGAGACTGAGGTGCAGAAGTAACGTTGCAGAATACAGAGTTTTGAGACTGAGATGCACAAGGATTGTTACAGAGAGCAGAGGTTGGAGACTGGGGTGCAGAAAGACTGTTGCAGATAGCGGATTTTGGAGACTGGGGTGCATAAGGACTGTTGTAGAGAGCAGAGGTTGGAGACTGGGGTGCAGAAGGACTGATACAGAAAGCAGAGATTAAAGTCTTGGGTGCAGAAAGACTGTTACCGAGAGCAGAGGTTGGATTATGCAGTACAGGAGGACTGTTACAGAGAGCACAGGTTGGAGACTGGGGTGCAGAAGGACTGTAAAAGAGAGCTGATATTGGTAACTAGGGTGCCGAAGAACTTTTGCAGAGAGCAGATGTTGTAGACTGGGGTGGAGAAGAACTGTTGTGGAGAGCAGAGATTGGAGACTGGGTTGCAGAAATACTGTTACAGAGAGCAGAGGTTGGAGACAGCGGTGCAGAAGGATCTTACAGAGATCAGAATTTGGAGACTGAGGTGCAGACGGACTGTTAAAGAGAGCAGAGGTTGGAGACTGAGGTGTAGATGGACTGTTACAGAGAGCAGAGGAAGGAGACTGGGGTGCAGAAGGTTCGTTCCAGACAGCAAAGTTTTGAGGCTGAGGTGAGAAGGACTGTTGCAGAGAGCATATGTTGAAGACTGATGTGCAGAAGGACTGTTGCAGAGAGCAGAGTTTGAAGACTGGATTGTAGAAAGATCATTGAAGAGAGAAGAGTTTGGAGACTGCGGTATAGGACTGTTACCATTAGCAGAGATTGTAGACTGGGGTGCAAAAGGACTGTTACAGAGAGCAGAGGTTGGAGACTAATGTGTAGAAGGAGTGTTACAGAGAGCAGAGTTTGGAGACTTAGGTGCGGAAGGACTGTTACAGAAGCAGAGGTTGGAAATTGGGGTGTAGAAGGACCGTTACAGAGAGCAGAGGTTGGAGACTGCGGTACAGAAGGACTGTTACACAGAGCAGATCTCGGAGACTGGGGAGCAGAAAGACCGTTGCAGAGGAAAGAAGTTGGAGAATGAGGTGGACAAGGAATGTTACAGAGAGCAGAGTTTAGTAACTGGAGTGCAGAAGGATCTTACAGAGAGCAGAGGTTGGAGACTGTGGTGCAGAAGGACTGTTGCACAGAGCAGAAGTTGGAGACTGGGGTCCAGAAGGAAGTTGCAGAAAGCAGATTTTAGAGACTGAAATGCAGATGGACTGCTACAGAGAGCAGAGTTTGGAGACTGAGATGCAGAAGGACAGTAACAGAGATAAGAGTTTGGAGACTGGTGTGCAGAAGGAGTGTTACAGAGAGCACAGGTTGGAGACTTGGGTTCAGATGAATCTTACAAAGAGCAGAGTTTAGATACTGGCTTGCAGAAGGACTGTTGCAGAGAGCAGATGTTGGAGACTGGGATGGACAAGAATCGTTGCAGAGAGAAGAGGTTGAAGACTGGAGTGCATAAGGATCTTACAGAGAGCAGAGTTTGGTGACTAGGGTGCAGGAATGTTTCCGAGAGCAGAGGTTGGAGACTGGGGTGGAGAAAAATCATTGCAGAGAGAAGAGGTTGGAGACTGGGGTTCTGAAGGCCTGTTACAGAAAGCAGAGGTTCGATACTTGGTTGTAAAATATTTGTTAGAGAGAGTAGAGGTTGGAACCCATTCTGCAGAAGGACTGTTAAAGAGAGCAGAGTTTGGAGACTGGGTTGCAGAAGGGTCTTACAGAGAGAAGAGGTAGTAGACTGAGGTGCGAAAGGATCGTTGCAGAGAGAAGAGTTTTTAGACTGAGTTGCTGAAGGACTGTTGCAGAGAGCAGATGTTGGAGACTGGTGTGCAATAGGATTGTTGCAGAGAGCAGAGGTTGGAGACTGGGGTGAAGAAGGATCGGTGCAGAGAGCAGAGGTTGGAGACTGGTGTGCAGAAGGACTGTTACAGAGAGCAGAGTTTGGAGACTGGGTTGGCGAAGGATCTTACAGAGAGCAGAGGTTAAAGAATCAGGTGCAGAAAGACTGTTACAGAGAGTAGATGTTGGAGACTGAGGTGTGGAAGAAACGTTACAGAGTACAGAGTTTGGAGACTGAGGTGCAGAAGGATTGTTACAGAGAGCAGAGGTTGGAGACTGGGGTGCAGAAGGACTGTTGCAGATAGTGGACTTTGAAGACTGGGGTGCAGAAGGACTGTAATAGAGAGCAGAGGTTGAAGACTGGGGTGCAGTAGGATCATTGCATAGAGCAGAGGTTGGAGACTGGGGTGCAGATGGATCGTTGCACAGTGCAGATTTTGGAGACTGGGGTGCAGAAGGCCTGCTACAGAGAGAAAAGTTTGAGACAGGCGTGCGAAAGGCCTGCTACAGAGAGGAGAGTTTGGAGACTGGGGTGCAGAAGAACTGTTATAGAGAGCAGAGTTTGGAGACTGGGTTGCTGAAGAATCTTACATCGAGCAGAGTTTGGAGAGTAGGAGCAGGTGGACTGTTACAGAGAACAGTGTTTGGAGACTGGGGTGCAGAAGGATCATGCAGAGAGCAGAGGTGTCAGACTGAGGTGAAGAAGGACTGTTACAGAGAGCAGAGGTTGGAGTCTGGGTTTTAGAAGGATGTACAGAGAGCAGAGGTTGGAGAGTGAAGTTCAGAAGGACTGTTACAGAGAGTAGAGGTTGGAGACTGAGGTGCAGAAGGACCATTTCAGAGATTAGAGTTTGGAGTCTGGGGTGCAGTAGGATCATTGCAGAGAGCAGAAGTTGGAGATTGGGATGCAGAAGGATCGTTGCAGAGAGAAGAGTTTGGAGACTGGTGTGCAGAAGGCCTGCTACGGAGAGCAGAGTTTTGACACTGGCGTGCAGAAGGCTTGATACAGAGAGGAGAGGTTGGAGACTAGGGTGCAGAAGGACTATTATAGAGAGCAGAGTTTGAAGACTGGGTTGCTGAAGGATCTTACATAGAGCAGAGGTTACAGACTGATGTGCAGGTGTACTGTTACAGAGAACAGTGGTTGGAGACTCTGGTGCAGAAGGATCATGCAGAGAGCAGAGGTTTCAGTCTGAGGTGCAGAAGGACTGTTACAGAGAGCAGAGGTTGGAGACTGAGATGTAGAAGGACTGTTACAGAGAGCAGAGTTTGGAGACTGAGGTGTAGAAGGACTGTTACAGGAAACAGAGGTTGGAAATTGCGTGCAGAAGGATGGATACAGAGATCAGAGTTTGGAGACTGGGGTTCAGACAGGCTTATACAGAAAGCAGAGTTTGAAGACATTGGTGTAGAAGAACCGAAACAGAGAGAAGAGGTTGGACACTGTGGTACAGAAGGACTGTTACAGAGAGCAAATCTCGGAGACTGGGGAGCATAAAGACTGTTGCAGAGAGAATAGGTTGTAGAATGAGGTGCATAAGGAGCACACAGAGCAGTGTTTGGAGACTGGAGTGCAGAAGGACTGTTACAGAGAGCAGAGTTTGGAGACTTTGGTGCAGAAGGACTGTTACTGAGAGCAGAGTTTGGAGACTGGGATGAAAAATGACAGTTTCAGAGAGCAGAGGTTAAATACAGGTGTTCCTAAGGATCTTACAGAGAGCAGAATTTGGAGAATGAGTTGCAGAAGGACTGTTGCAGACATCAGAGGTTGGAGACTGAGGTGCAGAAGGACTCTTACAGAGAGCAGAGGTGGGAAAATGGGGTACAGAAGGACTGATACAGAAAGCAGAAATTGGAGTCTGGGGTGCAGAAAGACCGTTACAGAGAGCAGAGGTTAGATATTGCAGTACAGGAGGACTGTTAAAGAGAGCAGTGGTTGAAGACTGGGGTGCATAAGTGCTGTTGCAGAGAGCAGATGTTGGTAACTAGGGTGCAGAAGGACTGTTGCAGAGAGCAGAGTTTGGAGACTGGGGTGCAGAATGACTCTTGCGGAGAGCAGAGATTTGAGCCTGGGGTGAAGAAAGACTGTTACAGAGAGCTGAGTTTGGAGACAGGGGTGCAGGAAGATCCTACAGAGAGCAGAATTTAAAGACTGAGGTGCAGAAGGACTATTGCAGAGATCAGAGGTTGAAGACTGGGGTGCACTAGGATCATTGCAGAGAGCAAAGGTTGGAACTGGGGTGCAGAAGGATCGTTGCAGAGAGCAGAGGATGGAGAGTGGTGTGCAGAAGGCCTGCTATAGAGAGCAGAGTTTTGAGACTAGAGTGCAGAAGGCCTGTTACAGAGAGGAAAGGTTGGAGACTGGGGTGCAGGAAAACTGTTACAGAGAGAAGAATTTGGAGACTGGTTTGCTGAAGGAACTTACAGAGAGCAGATGTGGGAGACTAGGTGCAGACGGACTGTTACAGAGAGCAGTGTTTGGAGACTGGGGGGCAGAAGAAACATGGAGGCAAAGGTTTCAGACTGAGGTGCAGAAGTACTGTTACAGAGAGAAGAGGTTTGAGACTGAGGTGTAGAAGGACTGTTACAGAGAGCAGAGTTTAGAGACTGACGTGCAGAAGGACTGTCACAGAAAGCACAGGTTGAAGACTGAGGTGCAGAAGGATAAATACAAAGAGCAGAGGTTGGAGACTCGGGTTTAGAAGAACTGATTTAAAAAGCAGAGGTTGGAGACTGGGTTGCAGAAGGACCGTTATAGAGAGCAGAGGTTGGAAACTGCGGTACATAAGGTCTGTGACATACAGCACATCTCAGAGACTGGGGAGCAGAAGTACTGTTGCACAGGACAGAGGTTTGAGACTGGGGTGGAGAAGAAATTTTGCAGAGAGCAGAGTTTGAAAACTGGATTGCAGAAAGATCTTAAAGAGAGCAGAGGTTGAAGACTGTATTGACGAAAGACTGTTGCAGAGAGCAGAGTTTGGAGACTGGGGTGCAGAAGGACTGTTACAGAGAGCAGCATTTGGAGACTGGGGTGCAGAAGGACTGTTACAGAGAGCAGCAGTTGGAGACTGCGGTTCAGATGGATGTTACAGAGAGCAGAGTTTGCAGACTTGGGTGCAATAGGACAGTTGCAGAGAGCAGATGTTGGAGACTTGGGTGTAGAACAATTGTTTCAGAGAGAAGAGGTTGGAGACTGGGGTGCAGAAGGTCTATTACAGAGAGCAGAGTTTGGAGACTGAGGTGCAGAAGGACTGTTTCAGAGATGAGAGGTTGGAGACTGGGGTTTAGTGGGATAATTGCAGAGAGCAGAGGTTGGAGACAAGCGTGCAGAATGATCGTTGCATAGAGCAGATTTTGGAGACTGGTGTGCAGAAGGCCTGTTACAGAGAGGAGAGGTTGGAGACTGGGGTGCAGAAGGACTGTTATAGAGAGCAGTGTTTGGAGACTGGGTTGCTGAAGGATCTAACAAAGAGCAGTGGTTGGAGACTGAGCTGCAGGTGGACTGTTACAGAGAGCAGTGGTTGAATACTGGGGTGCAGAAGAATCGTGGAGAGCAGAGGTTTCAGACTGAGGTAAAGGTGGACTTTTACAGAGAGCAGTGGTTGGAGACTGGGGTGTAGACGGACTCTTACAGAGAGCAGATTTTGGAGACTCAGGTGCAACAAACTGTTACAGGAAGCAGAGTTTGGAAATTAAGGTGCAGAAGGACTGTTACAAAGAGTAGAGTTTGGAGACTGCGGTATAGGACTGTTACTTACAGCGGAGGTTGGAGACTGGGGTGCAGAAGGACTCTTACATAGAGCATAGGTTGGAGACTGAGGTGAAGAAGGATAGATACAGAGAACAGATTTTGGAGACTGGGCTGGGGAAGGAATGTTATAGAGAGCAGAGTTTGGAAACTGGAGTCAGAAGGATCTTACAGAAGGACTGTTGCAGAGAACATACGTTGGAGACTGTGGTCTAGAAGGATCATTGGAGAGAGCGGAGTTTGGAGACTGGAGTGCAGAAGGAGTGTTGCAGAGAGCAGATGTTGTAGCCTGGGGTGCAGAAAAAATGTTGCAGAGAGCAGATTTTAGAGATTAGTGTACAGAAGGACAGTTACAGAGAGCAGAGGTTGGAGACTTGGGTGTAGAAGGACTGCTACAGAGAGCATAGGTTGGAGACTGGGGTTTAGATGGATCTTGCAGCGAGCACAGTTTGGAGACTGGGGTTCAAAAGGACTGTTGCAGAGAGCAGATGTTGGAGACTGTTGTGAAGAAGATTACTTGCAGAGAGAAGAGGTTGGAGACTGGGGTGCAGAAGGCCTGTTACAGAGAGCAGAGTTTGGAGACTGGTTTGCAGAAGTCCAGTTACAGAGAGCAGAAATTGGAGACTGTTGTGCAGAAGGACAAGTACAAAGTGCAGAGTTTAAAGACTCGGTTGCAGAAGGATCTTACAGAGAGCAGAGTTGGAAGAATGATGTGCTGAAAGACTGTTACAGAGAGCCGAGGTAGGAGACAGGGGTGCAGAAGGGTCGTTGCAAAGAGCAGATTTTTAAGACTGAGGTGCAGAAGTACTGTTGCAGAGAGCAGATGTTGGTAACTAGTGTGCATAAGGATTGTTGTAGAGAGCAGAGGTTTGAGACTGGGGTGGAAAAGGACTGTTGCAGAGAGCAGAGGTTTGAGACTGAGGTGCAGAAGTCCTGTTACAGAGCGCAGAGGTTGGAGACTCGGGTGCAGAAGGACTATTACAGAGAGCAGAGGTTGGATACAGGGGTGCAGAAGCATCTTCCCGAGAGTAGAATTTGAAGACTGAGGTGCAGATGGACTGTTACAAAGAGCAGAGTTTGAAGACTGAGGTATATAAGTACTGTTAGAAAGAGCAGAGTTTGCAGACTGAGGTGCAGAAGGACTGTTACAGAAAGCAGATGTTGGAAATCGGGGTGCAGAAGGACCGTTACAACGACCAGACTTTGGTGACTGCGGTATAGAAAAACTGTTACAGAGAGCACAGGTTGGAGACTGGGGTGTAGAAGGAATGTTACAGAGAACACAGGTTAAAGACTGAGTTGCAGAAGGATAGACACAGAGAGCAGAGTTTTGAGACTGGTGTTCAGAAATGCAGAAAGCAAAGTTTGGAGACTGGGTTGCCAAAGGACTGTTACAGAGAGCAGATGTTGGAGACTGTGAAGCCGAAGGACTGTTGCAGAGGATAGAGGTTGGAGACTGGGGTGCTGCAGGACACTTTCAAAAAGCAGAGGTTAAAGTCTGGTATGAAGAAGAAATGTTACAGAGAGCAGAGTTTGGAAACTGGAGTGCAGAAGGATCTTACAGAGAGCAGAATTTGGAGACTGTGGTGCAGAACGACTCTTACAGAGAGCAGAGGTTGGAGACTGGGGTCCAGAAGGATTGTTGCAGAGAGCAGAGTTTGAGGACTGGGGTGCAGAAGTACGGTTGCAGAGAGCAAAAGTAGGAGACTGGGGTTCAGAAGGACTTTTGAGGAGAGCAGAGGTTGGAGATTGGAGTGCAGAAGGACTGTTACAGAGAGCAGAGGTAGGAGACTGAGGTGCAGAAGGTCTGTTGCAGAGAGCAGACGTTGGAGATTAGCCTGCTATAGGACTGTTGCAGAGAGAAGAGGTTGGAGACTGGCCTACAAAAGGACTGCTGCAGAGAGCAGATGTTGGAGACTGTGCTGCAGAAGGAATGTTGCAGAGAGCAGAGGTTGGAGACTGGGGTTCAGATGGATCTTACACAGAACAGAGTATTGAGACTGGGGTGCAAAAGGACTGTTGCAGAGAGCAGAATATAGATACTTGGGTGGAGAAGAATCTTTGCAGAGAGAAGAGGTTGGAGAATTGGGTGCAGAAGTCCTGTTTCAGAGAGCAGAGATTGGAGACTGGCTTGCAGAAGTCCGGTTACAGAGAGCAGAGTTTGGAGACTTTTGTGCAGAAGGACTGTTACAGAGTGCAGAGTTTAAAGACTGGGTTGTAGAAGGATCTTATCGAAATAGAGTTAGGAGAATGAGGTGCAAAGGACTGTTACAGAGAGCAGAAGTAGGAGACTGGGGTGCAGAAGGACTGTTGCAGAGAGCAGAGTTTGGAGAATGTGGTGCAGAAGGACTGTTTAAGAGAGCAGAGGTTAGAGACTGAAGTTCAGAAGGACTGTTACAGAGAGTAGAGGTTCGATACTGGGGTGCAGAAGGACAGTTAGAGAGATCAGAGGTTGAAGAGTGGGGTTCAGATGGATCTTACAGAGCCAGAGGTTGGAGACTGTGATATAAAAGGACTGTTGCAGAGAGAAGAGGTTGGAGACTTGTATGGAGAAGAATCGTTGCAGAGAGAAGATTTTGGAGACTCGGGTGCAGAATTCCAGTTACAGAGAGCAGATTTTTGAGACTGGGTTTCAGAAGTCCTGTTACAGAGAGCAGAGGTTGGAGACTGTTTTGCAGAAGGACGGTTGCATAGTGCAGAGTTTTAAGACTCGTTTTACAGAGAGCAGAGTTGGGAGAATGAGGTGCAGAAGGACTGTTACAGGCAGCAGAGGTAAGAGACTGGGGTGAAGAAAGTTCGTTGAAGACAGCAGAGTTTTCAGACTAAGGTGCAGAAGGATTGTTGCAGAGAGCAGTTGTTGGAGACTGGGGTGCAGAAGGACTGTTGCAGAGAGCATCGGTTGGAGACTGGGCTTAAGAGGGATGGTTGCAGAGAACAGAGGTTGGAGACTGGTGTGCAGAAGGACTGTTACAGAGAGCAGATTTTTGAGACTGGGTTTTAGAAGGATACTACAGAGAGCAGAGGTTAGCGAGTGAAGTGCAGAACGACTGTTACAGAGAGTAGAGGTTGGAGACTGGGATGCAGAAGGACTGTTGCAGAGAGCAGAGGATGGAAACTGGGGTGCAGAAGGACTGTTGCAGAGAGCAGAGCTTGGAGACTGGGCTGCAGAAGGACTGTTTTAGAGAGCAGTGGTTGGAGACTGGGTTGCAGAAGGAATGTTGAAGAGAGCAGAGGTTGGAGACTGAGGTACGGAAGTCCTGTTACAGAGAGAAGAGTTTGCAGCCTTGGATGCAGAAGGAGTTTTGTAGAGAGCAGAGGTTGGATACAGGGGTGAAGATGGATCTTACAGAGAGAGGAATTTGGAGACTGAGGTGAAGAAGAACTGTTGCAGAGATCAGAGTTAGTAGACTGGGGTGCAGTAGGATCATTGCAGAGAGCAGATGTTGGAGACTGGGGTGCAGAAGGATCATTGCACAGTGCAGATTTTGGAGACTGGGGTGCAGAAGCCCTGCTACTAAGAGAAGAGTATGGAGACTGGCGTGCAGAAGGCCTGTTATAGAGAGGAGAGGTTGGAGACTTGGGTGCAGAAAGACTGTTATAGAGAGCAGTGTTTGGAGACCAGGTGCAGGTGGACTGTTACAGAGAGCAGTGTTTGGAGACTGGGGTCCAGAAGTATCGTGCAGAGAGCAGAGGTGTCAGACTGAGGTGCAGAAGGACTGTTACAGAGAGCAGAGGTTGGAGACTGAGGTGTAGAAGGACTGTTACAGAGAGCAGAGTTTGGAGACTGAGGTGCAGAAGGACTGTTACAGAAAGATGTGGTTGGAAATTGGGGTGCAGAAAGACCGTAACAGAGACCAGAGTTTGGTGACTTGGTATAGAAAAACTGTAACAGAGAGCAGAGGTTTGAGACTGAGGTGCAGAATAATAGATACAGAGAGCAGAGGTTTGAGACTGGGTTTTAGAAAGCTCTACAGAGATCAGAGCTTTGAGAGTGAAGAGCAGAAGGACTGTTACAGAGAGGAGAGGTTGGAGACTGAGGTGCAGAAGGACTGTTACAGAAAGAAGTGGTTGGAAATTGGGGTGCAAAAGGACCGTAAGAAAGACCAGAGTTTGGAGACTGTGGTATAGAAAAACTGTAACAGAGAGCAGAGGTTGGAGACTGAGGTGCAGAAGGATAAATACAGAGAGCAGAGGTTTGAGACTGGGGTTCAGAAGGACTGATACAGAAAGCAGAGTTTGGAGACTGGGGTGCAGAAGGACCGTTACGGAGAGAAGAGTTTTAAGACTGCGGTACAGAAGGACTGTTACAGAGAACAGAGGTTGGAGACTGGGGTGTTTCAGGACATTTGCAAAAAGCAGAGGTTAAATAATGGGGTGGAGAAGGAATGTTACAGAGTGCAGAGTTTGGAAACTGGAGTGCAGAAGGACTGTTGCAGGGAACAGAGGTTGGATACTGGGGTGCAGAATGACTGTTGCAGAGAGCAGAGGATGGAGACTGGGTTGCAGAAGGAATGTTGCAGAGAGAAGATGTTGGAGACTGAGGTGCAGAAAGACTCTTAGAGAGAGCAGAAGTTGGAGACTCGGGTGCAGAAGGACTATTCCAGAGAGCAGAGGTTGGAGACTGAGGTGCAAAATCTTGTTACATAGAGCAGAGGTTGGACACTGGGGTGCAGAAGGATCGTTCAAATAAGCAGAGCTTGGAGACAGGGGTGCAGAAGGATTATACAGAGAGCAGAAGTTGGAGACTAAGTTGCAGAAGGACTGTTGCAGTGATCAGAGGTTGGAGGCTGGGGTGCAGTAGGATCATTGCAGAGAGCAGATTTTGGAGACTGGGGTGCAGAAGGATCATTGTATAGAGCAGAGGGTGGAGACTGGGGTGCAGAAGGCCTGATACAGAAAGCAGAGTTTTGAGCCTGGCGTGCAGAAGGCCTGTTACAGAGAGGAGTGTTTGGAGACTGGGGTGAAGAAGGATTGTTATAGAGAGCAGAGTTTGGAGACTGAGTTCCTGAAAAATCTTACAGAGAGTAGAGGTTGGAGACTGTGGTGCAGGTGGACTGTTACAGAGAGCAGTGGTTGGAGACTGGGATGCAGAAGGACTGTTGCAGAGAGCAGAGGTTGGATACTTAGGTGCAGAAAGACTCTTAGAGAGAGCAGAATTTGGAGACTGGGGTGCAGAAGGACTGATACAGAAAGCAGAGATTGGAGTCTGGGCTGCACAAAGACGTTTACAGAGAGCAGAGTTTGAAGACTGCAGTATAGTAGGACTGTTGCAGAGAGCAGAGTTTGGAGACTGAGGTGCAGAAGGATAGATACTAAGAACAGAGGTTGGAAACTGGGGTACAGAAAGACTGATACTGAAACAGAGTTTGGAGACTGGGGTGTAGAAGGACTGTTACAGAGATTAGCGTTTGGAGACTCAGGTGCAGAAGGACTGTTACAGGAAGCAGAGTTTGAAATTGGGGTGCAGAAAGAATTTACAGAGAGCAGATTTTGGAGACTGTGGTATAGGACTGTTATTCAGAGCAGATGTTGGAGACTGGGGTGCAGAAGGACTCTTACATAGAGCACAGGTTGGAGACTGAGGTGCAGAAGGATAGATACGGAGAACACAGGTTGGAGACTGGGGTTCAGACAGACTGTTACAGAAAGCAGAGGTTGAAGACTGGGGTGTAGAAGAACCGTTACAAAGAGCAGAGGTAGACTGCGGTACAGAAGGACTGTTAAAGAGAGCAGATGTTCGAGACTGGGGAGCAGAAAGACTGTTGTAGAGGACAAAGGTTGGAAACTGGGTTGGAGAAGGAATGTTACAGAGAGCAGAGTTTGGAAACTGGTGTGCAGATATATCTTACAGAGAGCAGAGGTTGGAGACTGTGGTGCAGAATAATTGTTGCAGAGAGAAAACATTGGAGACTGGGGTCCAGAAGGATCCTCGCAGAGAGCAGAGTTTGGAGACTGGGGTGAAGAAGGACTGTTAAAGAGAGCAGAGTTTGGAGACTGATGTGCAGCAGGACTGTTGCAGAGAGCAGATGTTGGAGACTGGTGTGGAAAAGAATCATTGCAGAGAGAAGAGGTTGGAGACTGTTTTGCAGAAGGACTATTACAGAGTGAAGAGTTTAAAGACTTGGTTACAAAAGGATTTTCCAGAGAGCAGAGTTGGGAGACTGAGGTGTAGAAGGACTGTTATAGAGAGCAGAGGTATGAGACTGAGGTGCAGAAGGACTGTTACAGAGAGCAGAGTTTGGATACAGCGGTGCAGAAGCATCTTAAAGAGAGCAGAATTTGGAGATTGAGGTGCAGAAGGACAGTTGCAGATATCAGAGGTTGGAGAGTGGGGTGCAGTTGGATCATTGCAGAGATCTGATTTTGGAGACTGGGGTGCAGAAGGCCTGCTACAGAGAGAAGAGTTTGGAGACTGGGGTGCAGAAGGCCTGTTACAGAGAGAAGTGTTTGGAGACTGGCTTGCAGAAGGCCTGTTACAGAGAGGAGAGGTTGGAGACTGAGGTGCAGGAGGACTGTTACAGAGAGCAGTGTTTGGAGACTGGGGTGCAGAAGGATTCTGCAGAGATCAGAGGTTTGAGACTGATGTGCAGGTGGACTGTTACAAAGAGTAGAGGTTGGAGACTGAGGTGTAGAAGGACTGTTACAGAGAGGAGAGTTTGGAGACTAAGGTGCAGAAGGACTGTTATACAGAGCAGTGTTTAGTGACTGGGTTCCTGAAGGATCTTACAGAGAGGAGAGGTTGGAGACTGAGGTACAGGTGGACTGTTACAGAGAGCAGAGGTTTGAGACTGAGGTGTAGAAGGACTGTTACAGAGAGGAGAATTTTGAGACTCAGGTGCAGAAGGACTGTTACAGAAAGCAGAGGTTCGAAATTGGGCATCAGAAGGACCATTACAGAGAACAAAGGTTGGAGACTGCGGTATAGCTCTGTTACTGAGAGCCGAGGTTGGAGACTGGGCTGCTGAAGAACTCTTACATAGAGCACAGGTTGGGGACTGAGGTGCAGAAGGATAGATACAGAGAGCAGAGGTTGGAGACTGGGGTGCAGAAGGATTGTTACAGAGAGCAGAGTTTGGAGACTGGGGTGCAGAAGGACTGTTAAACAGAGCAGAGGTTGAAGACTGGGGTGTAGAAGGACTGTTGTAGAGAGCAGATCCTAGAGACTTGGGTGAAGAACGACTGTTGCCAAGAGCAGAATTTGGAGACTGAGGTGCAGAAGAACTGTTGAGGAGAAAAGACGTTGGAGACTGGGGTGCAGAAGGATCGTTTCAGAGAGGAGAGGTTGGAGACTGAGGTGCAAAAGGATCGTAGCAGAGAACAGCGTTTTAAAACTGAGGTGCAGAAGCACTGTTGCAGAGACCACAGGTTGGAGACTGGGACGCAGAAGGACTTTTGCAGAGAGCAGCGGTTGGAGACTGGGGTGCAGAAGTCTTGTTATAGAGAACAGACTTTGGAGACTGGGGTACAGAAGGCCTGTTACGAAGAGGAGAGTTGGGAGAAGGGGTGCAGAAGGACTGTTAGAGAGGGCAGAGTTGGGAGACTGGGTTGCAGAAGGATCTTACAGAGAACAGATGTTAGAAACTGAGGTGTAAAATGATTGTTGCAGAGAGAAGAGTTTGGAAACTGGCTTGCAGAAAGCCTGTTACAGAGAGCAGAGTTTGGTGACTGGGGTGCAGAAGGCCTGTTAAATAGAGCAGAGGTTGAATACTTGGGTGCAGAAGGACTGTTATAGAAAGCAAAGTTAGGAGACTGGGTGGCACAAAAATCTTACAGAGCAGAGTTTACAGACTGAAGTGCAGGAGGACTGTTAGAGAGAGCAGTGGTTGGAGACTGGGGTTCAGATGGATCCTGTAGAGAGAAGAGGTTTCAGACTGAGGTGTAGATCTACTGTTATGGAGAGCAGAGGTTGGAGACTGAGGTGCAGAAGGACTGTTACAGGGAGCAAATTTTGGAGACTGTGTTGCACAAGGATCTTACATAGAGCAGAGTTTGGAGACTGAGGTGCATTAGGACTGTTACAGAGAGCAGATGTTGAAGTCTGGGGTGCAGAAAGATTGTTGCAGAAAGCAAAATTTTCAGACTGAGGTGCAGAAGGACTTTTGCAGAGAGCAGATGTTGGAGACTGGGGTGCACATGGTTCGTTGCAGAGAGCAGAAGTTGGAGACTGCAGTACAGAAGGACTGTTGCAGAGAGCAGAGGTTGGAGACTAGGGTACAAAAGGACTTTTTCAAAGAGCAGATGTTGGATACTGTTTTTCATAAGGACCGTTGCAGAGAGTAGAAATTGGAGAATGGGTTGCAAAAGGACTTTTGCAGAGAGCAGAGGTTGGAGACTGAGGTTCAGATGGATGGACCAAGAAAGCAGAGGTTGGAGACTGGCGTGCAAAAGGACCTATACAGAGAGCAGAGTTTGGAGACTGTGGTACACAAGGACTGTTACAGAGAGCAGAGTTTGGAGACTAGAGAGCATAAGAAGTGTTGCAGAGTACAGAGATTGAAGACTGGGGTGCAGCAGGACCGTTGCAGAAAGCAGAGGTTTGAGACTAGCGTGGAAAAGGAATATTACCGAGAGCAGAGTTTGGAAACTGGGGTCAGATATTTCAAAGAGCATAGGTTGGAGACTGGGGTGCAGAAGGATCGTTGCAGAGAGAAGAGTTTAGACACTGGGGTTCAGAAGGACTGTTGCAGAGAGCAGATTTTTAAAGACTGAAGTGGAGAAGGACTGTTTAGAGAGCAGATGTTGGAGACTGGGGTGCAGAAAGACTCTCGCAGAGAGCAGAGGTTGAAAACTGAGGTGAAGAAGGACTGTTACACAGAACAGAGTTTGGAGACTGGGGTGCAGAAGGACTGTTACAGAGAGAAGAGTTTGAAGACTGCGGTACAGAAGGACTGTTTCAGAGAGTACAGGGTGGCCACTGGGGTACAGAAAGAGTGTTGCAAAGAACAGAGTTTGGAGACTGAGGTGCAGAAGGACTGTTACAGAGAGCAGAGTTTTTAGACAAGGTTGCAGAAGGATCTTACAGAGAGCAGAGATTGTAGATCGAGGTGAAGAAGGACTGTTACAGAGAGCAGATGTTGGAGACTTGTGCAGAAGGATTGTTATAGCGAACAGACTTTAGAGACTGGGGTGCAGAAGGCCTGTTACAGAGAGGAAAGTTGGGAGAAGGCGTGCAGAAGGACTGTTACAGAGGGCAGAGTTTGGAGTCTGGGTTGCAGAAGGTACTTACAGAGAGCAGTTGTTGGAGAGAAAAGATACAGAGGGACATTTACAGAGAGTAGATGTTTGAGACTGAGGCACAGAAATATTGTTACAGAGAGAACAGCTTGGAAACTGGGGTGTAGAAGGATTTTTACAGAGAGCAGAATATGGAGACTGGGTTGCAGAAGGATCTTACATAGAGAAGAGGTTGGAGACTGAGGTGTAGAAGCACTGTAACAGAGAGTAGAGGTTGGAGACTCAGGTGCAGAAGGACCATTGCAGAGAGCAGAGGTTGTAGACGGAGGTGCAGAAAGCTTGTTAGAGAGAGCAGAGGTTGGAGACTGGGGTCTAGAAGGACTGTAGCAGGGAGCAAATTTTGGAGACTAAGGTGCAGAGGGACAGTTACACAGAGCACAGGTTGAAGACTGGGGTGCAAAAGGACTCATACAGAAAGCAGAGGTTGGAGACTCTGGTGTAGAAGTACCCTTACAGAGAGCATATGTTTGAGAATGCAGTACAGAAGGACTGTTATAGAGAGCAGAGTTTGGAGACTGGGGTGCAAAAGGACTGTTGCAGAGAGCAGAGGATGGAGACTGGGGTGCAGTAGGACTGTTACAGAGAGCAGAGGTTGCAGACTGACTTGCAGAAGGACTGTTACAGAGGGAAGAGTTTTGAGACTGTGGTGCAAACTGACAGATACAGGAAGCAGAGTTTGGATACTGAGGTGCATAAGGACCCTTGCGGACAACAGCAGTTGGAGACTGTGGTAGAGAAGGACGGTTACATAGAGCAGAGGTTGGAGACTGGGGTGCATAAGAACTGATGTAAAGACCAGAGGTTGGAGACTGGGGTGCTGAAGTATTGTTGGGGCGAGCAGAGTATGAAGACTGGGGTGTAGAAGGACTGTTTCAGAGAGCAGGTGTTAGAGACTTGGGTGAAGAAGGACTGTTGCATAGAGGAGAGTTTGGAGACTGAGGTACAGAAGGACTGTAAAAGAGAGCAGAGGTTGGAGACTGGGTTGCAGAAGGATTATTGCAGAGAGCAGATTTTTAAGACTGAGGTACAGAAGAACTGTTGCAGAGAGCAGATTTAGGAGACTGGGGTTCAGAAAGACTGTTTCAGGGAGCAGAGGTTTGAGACTAGGGTGCAGAAGGATCGTTGCAGAGAGCAGAGGTTGGAGACTGGGGTGCAGAAGGATCGTTGGTTCGAGCAGAGTATGGAGACAGGGATGTAGAAGGACTGCTGCAGAGAACAGAGGTTGGAGTCTGAGGTGCAGAAGGATTATTGCAGAAAGCAGAGGTTGGAGACTGGGTTCAAAAGATCCTACAGAGAGTAGAGTTTGGACACTGAGGTGCAGAATGGCTGTTGCAGGGAAGAGGTTGAGATTGGGGTGCAGAAGTAATTTTGCAGAGAAAAGAGGTTGGATTCTGAGGTGCATAAGGACTTTTACAGAGAGTAGAGTTGGAGACTGGTTTGCAGAATGACTGACACATAAGGCAGAGTTTGGAGACTCAGGTGTAGAAGGACTGTTACAGAGAGCAGAGGCTGGAGACTGCAGTACAGAAGGACTGTTACAGAGAGCAGAGGTTTAAGACTGGGTGCAGAGGGATTGTTGCAGAGAGCAGAAGTTTCAGACTAAGATGCAGAAGGAGTGTTACAGAGAATAGAGTTTGGAGACTCTGGTGCAGAAGGACTGATATAGAAAGCAGAGGTTGAAGACTGGGGTGTAGAAGGACTGTTGCAGAGAGCAGAGTTTGGAGACTGGGTTGGAGAAGGACTGTTGCAGACAGCAGATGTTGGAGACTGAGGTGCAGAAGGAATGTTGCAGAGAGCAGAAATTAGAGACTGGGGTGCATATGGACTATTGCAGAGAGCAGAGGTTGCAGACTGACGTGTAGAAAGCCTGATACAGACAGCAGAGTTTCGAGATTGTGGTGCAAAGGACTGATACAAAAAAACAGAGGTTGGAAAATATGATGCAGAAGGACCCTTACAGAGAATAGAGTTTGGTGACTGCAGAACAGAAGGACTGTTACAGAGAGCACAGGTTTTAGACAGGGGTGCAGAATAACTATTGTAGCGATCCGAATTTGAAGACTAGGTGCAGAAGGACCATTGCAGAAAGCAGAGTTTGGAGACTGGGTTTCAGAAGATCTTACAGAGAGCAGAGTTTGTACACAGAGGTGCATAAGGGCTGTTGCAAAGTGCTGAGGTTAAAGATTGGGGCGCACTAAAACTGTTGCAGAGAACAGAGGTTGGAGTCTGAGGTATAGAAGTACTATTACAAAGAGCAGAGGTTGGAGACTGGGGTGCAGAATGAATGATACATAACGCAGAGTTTGAAGACTCGGGTGCAGAAGGACCCTTACAGAGAACAGAGGTTAGAGACTGGGTTGGAGAAGGACCCTTACAGAGAAAAGAGGTTGAAGACTGTTGTACAGAAAAACTGTTGTTGAGAACAAGGTTGGAGACTCAGGGGCAGAGGGACCATTGCAGAGATCAGTGGTTAAAGACTGCAGTACAGAAGGACTGTTACAAAGAGCAGAGGTTGGAGACTGGGGTGGAGAAGAACTGTTGCAGAGAGCAGAGATTGCAGAGTGAGGTGCAGAAAGATTGTTACAGAAGGCAGAGTTTGGATACTGTGGTGCAGAAGGACTGATACAGAAAGCAGAGGTTGGAGACTGGGGTGAAGAAGGACCCTTACAGAGAACAGAGGTTGAAGACTGCTGTACAGAAGATGTGTTTTTGAAAACAAGGTTGGAGACTGGGGTGCAGAGGGACCATTGCAGAGAGCAGAGGTTGGATACTGGGGTACAGAATGATCTTACAGAGAGCAGAATTTGTAGACTGGGTTGCAGTAAGACTGTTGCAGAATAGACGTTGGAGACTGGACTGCAGAAGGATCTTTGAAGGGAACAGATTATGGAGACTGGGGTATATAAGGACTGTTCCAGAGAGCAGAGGTTGGAGACTGGGGTGCAGAAGGACTGTTGCTGAGAGCAGTTGTTGAAGACTGAGGTGCAGAAGGACTGTTTCAGACAGCAGAGTTTGGAGACTGGGGTGCAGAAGAACTGATACAGAGAGCAGAGGTTGAAGACTGAGGTGCAGAAGGAAAGTTACAGAGAGCAGAGCTTTAAGACTGGGGTGCAAAAGGACTGATACCGAAAGCACAGGTGGGAGACTGGGGTCAAGAAGGATTGTTCCAGAGAGCAGAGTTACGAGACTGCCGTACAGAAGGACTGTTACAGAGAGCAGATTTTGAAGACTGTGGTACAGAAGGGCTGTTGCAGAGAACAGAAGTTGGAAACTGGGGTGCATAAGGACCATTTCTGAGAGCAGAATTTGGAGACTGATATGCAGAAGGATTGTTACAGGTAGCAGAGTTTGGAGACATGGGTGCAGAAGGATCTTACAGAGAGCTGAGGTTGGGGACTTAGGTACAGACGCACTGTTGCAAAGAGCAGAGTTCGGAGACTTGGGTGCAGAAGGATCCTTGCAGAGAAAAGAGGTTGGAGTCTGTGGTTTAAAAGGATCGTTGCAGAGAGCAGAGGTTGGAGACTGGGGTGCACAAAAAATATTACAGAGAGCACAGGTTGGAGAGTGAAGTGCAGAAGGATAGATACAGAGAGCAGAGGTTGGAGACTGATGTGCAGAAGGACTCTTACAGAGAGAAGATTTCGGAGACTGCGGTGCAATACTGATACAGAAATCAGATGTTGGAGCCTGGGGTGCAGAATGAATGTTGCAGACAGCAGAGGTTGGAGACTGGGTTGCAGAAGGACTGTCGCAGAGAGCAGAATTTGGAGACTTAGGTGCAGAAGGACTGTTACAGAGAGCAGAGTTTGGAGACTGGGATGCAGAAGGACTGTTGCAGAGAACAGAGGTTGAAGACTGGGGTGCAGAAAAATCGTGGAAGAGAGCAGAGTTTTCAGACTGAGGTGCAGAAGGACAAATGCAGAGAGCAGATGTTGGAGATTGGGGTGCAGAAGGGCTGTTGCAGAGAGCAAAGGTTAGAGACTTGTGTACAGAAGGACTGTTTCACAGAGAAGATGTTGGAGACTGGCATGCAGAACGCCTGTTACAGAGAGCAGAGTTTTGAGAAGGGGTGCAGAGGGACTGTTACAGAGAGCAGATTTTGGAGATTGGTTTGCAAAAGTATCTTACAGAGAGTAAAGGTTGGATACTGAGGTGCAGAAGGACAATTGCAGAGAGCAGAAATTGAAGACTGAGGTGCAGAAGGACTGTTACAGAGAGCAGATGTTGGAGACTGAGTTGCAGAAGGACTGATACAGAAAGCAGAGTTTGGAGACTGGGGTGCAGAAGGAGAGCAGAGGTTGGGGATTGCGGTGTAGAAGAACTGTTACAGAGAGCAGAGTTTACAGACTGGGGTGCAGAAGGACTGTTGCAGAGAACAGAGGTTGGCGACTGAGGTGCAGAACGGCTGCTACAGGGAGAAGAGTTTGGAGACTGGGATGCAGAAGGACTGTTGCAAAGTACAGAGTTTGGAGACTGGGGTACAGAAAGACCGTTGCACAGAGCAGATGTTTTAGATTTGGATTCAGACGGCCTGTTAAAGAGAGAAAAGGTTGGAGACTGTGGTGCATAAGGACTGTTACAGGAAGCAGATTTGGAGACTGGGTAGTAGAAGGATCTTACAGAGAGCAGAGGTTGGAGAATGACGTGCAGAAGGAGTGTTACAGGGAGCATAGTTTTGAAACTGGGGTACAGAAAGACTGTTACAGAGAGTAGAGTTTGGAGACTTGGGTGCAAAAGGATATTTCAGAGAGCTGAGGTTGGGGACTGGGGTACAGAAGCACTGTTGCAGAGAGCAGAGTTTGGAGACTTGGGTGCAGAAGAATCGTTGCAGAGAGAAGAGGCTGGAGTCTGTGGTTTAGAGGGATCGTTGCAGAGAGCAGAGGTTGGAGACTCAGGTGCAGAAGGACTGTTACAGAGAGCAGATTTTGGATACTTGGGTGCAAGACTGATACATAAATCAGATGTTGGAGCCTGGGGTGCAGAATGATTGCTGCAGAGAGGAAATGTTGGAGTTTGTGGTTTAGAAGGATCATTGCAGAGAGCAGAGGTTGGAGAGTGGGTTGCAGAAGGACTGTTGGAGAGAGCAGATTTATGAGACTTAGGTGCAGAAGGCCTGTTAAAGTAAGAAAAGATTGGAGACTGGGGTTCAGAAGGCCTGTTACAGAGAGTAGAATTTGGAGAATAGGTGTATTTGGACTGTTACAGAGAGCAGAGTTTGGGGATTGGGTTTCAGAAGGATCTTACAGACAGCAGATATTGGAGACTGAGGTGCAAAAGGACTGTTACAGAGAGTAGAGGTTGGAGACTGAGGTGCAGAAAGACCAATGCAGAGAGCAGAGTTTGGAGACTGAGGTGCAGAAGGACTGTTGAAGAGCAGAGGTTGGAGACTTGGGTGCAGAAGGACTGATACAGAAAGCAGAGGTTGGATACTCGGGTGCAGAAGGACCCTTACAGAGAGCAGAGGTTGGAGACTTAGGTGCAGAAGGACTGTTCCAGAGAGCAGAGGTTGCAGACTGAGTTGCAGAATGACTGTTACAGTGGGCTGAGTTTCGAGACTTTGGTAAAAAACGACTGCTACAGAAAGCAGAGGTTTGATACTGGGGTGTATAAAGACCCTTATGGAGAACAGAGGTTGGAGACTGCGGTCCAGAAGGACTGTTACAGAGAGCAGAGGTTGGAAACAGGGGTGGAAAAGAACTTTTGTAGAGAACAGTGGTTGGAACTGGGTTGCAGGAGGATCGTTGGGGCGAGCAGAGTTTGGAGACTGGGGTGTAGAAGGATTGTTGCAGATAGCAGAAGTTGTAGACTGGGGTGTAGAAGCACTGTTGCAGAGAGCAGATGTTGGAGACTAGGGTGCAGAAAGACTGTTGCATATAGCAGAGGTTGGAGACTGAGGTGTAGAATGAAGGTTAGAGAGACCAGACTTTGGAGACTGGGGTGCAGAAGGACTTTTACAGAGAGCAGACGTTGGAGACTGGGGTGCAGAAGGATCATTGCAGAAAGCAGAGTTGGGAGACTGGGGTGTAGAAGGATCGTTAAAGAGAGCAGATTTTTGAGACTGTAATGCAGAAGGACTTTTACAGAGAGCAGAGGTTGAAGACGGGGGTGCAGTAGGACATTTACAGAGAGAACATGTTGGAGACTGATGTGCAGAAAAACTGGTACAGAGAGCAAACTTTGGAGACTGGGGTGCAAAATGAGTTTTGTTTCAGAGAGCAGAGGTTGCAGACTGAAGTACAGAAAGACCCTTACAGAGACCAGAGTTTGGAGACTGCGGTACAGAAGGACTGTTGCAGGGAGCACAGGTTCCAGACAAGTGTTCAGAAAGATCTTACAGACAGCATAGGTTGGAGACTGGGGTGCAGAAGGACTGTTGCGGAGAGCAGAGGTTGGAGACTGGGGTGCAGAAAGCCTGTTACAGAGAGCAGTGCTTGGAGACTGAGGTGCAGAAGAATCGTTGCTGAGAGCAGAGTATTCAGAGTGAGGTGCAGAAGGACTGTTACAGAGAGCAGAGGTTGGAGAGTGGGGTGCAGAATCCCGGTTACAGAGAGCAGAGTTTTTAGACTGGGGTGGAGAAGGACTGCTGCAGAGTGTAGAGGTTGGAGACTGTGGTGCATAAGGAGTGTTACACAGAGCAGAAATTGGAGACTGTGGTGCAGAATAACTGATACAGAAAGCAGAGCTTAATGACTGAGGTGCAGAAGGACTGTTGCAGAGAGCAGAGGTTGAAGACTGAGTTGTGGAACGACTGTTGTAGAGAGAAGATGTTAGAGACTGGGGTGCAGAAGGACTGTTTCAGAGAGCAGAGATTGTAGAGTGGTGTGCAGAAGGACTATTGCAGAAAGCAGAGGTTGCAGACTGAGGTGCAAAAGAACAGTTACAGAGAGCAGAGTTTGGAGAATGTGGTGCTGATTTACTGATACTGAAACCACGGTTGAAAACTGGGGTGCAGAAGGACCCTTACAGAGAACAGAGATTGGAGACTGTGTTACAGAAGGACTGTTACAGAGAGCAGAAGTTGGAGACTCGGGTGCAGAATAATTGTTGTAGAGAACAGAGTTTGGAGACTAAGATGCAGAAGGACCATTGCAAATAGCAGAGGTTGGAGACTGGGTTTCAGAAGGATTATACAGAGAGCAGAGTTTGGACACTGAGGTGCAGAAGCACTGTTGCAGAGAGCAGAGGTTGGCGATTGAGTCACAGTAGGACTGTTGCAGAGAGAAGAGGTTAAAGTCTGAGGTTCAGAAGGACTGTTACAAAGAGCAGAGTTTAGTGAAGGTGTGCAGAAAGACTGATACAGAAAGCAGATTTTGGAGACTAGGGTGCACAAGAACCGTTACAGAGAGCACAGGTTTGAGACTGCAGTACAGAAGGACGGTTACAGAGATAAATGGTTGGAGACTGGCGTGGTAAAAGACTGTTTCACAGAGCAGATTTTGGAGACTGGGGTGCTGAAGGACTGTTGCAGTGAGCAGAGGTTTAAGACTGGGGTGCATCAGGACTCTTGAAGAGAGCAGAGGTTTCAGAGTGAGGTGCAGAAGCACTGATACAGAGAGCAGAGTTTGGAGACTCTGGTGCAGAAGGACTGATACAGAAAGCAAAGGTTGGATAATGGGGTGCCGAAGGACCCTTACAGAGAGCAGAGTTTGGAGACTGATGTGCAGAAGGAGTGGTACAGAGAGCAGAGGTTGGAGACTGGGGTGGAGAAGGAATGTTGCAGAGTGCAGTGTTCAAAGACTGGGTTGCAGAAGGACTGTTGCAGCGAGCAGAGGTTGGAGACTGGGGTGCAGAAGGGCTGTTGCAGAGAGCAGAAGTTGCAGACTTGGGTGGAGAAGGACTGATACAGCAAGCAGAGGTTGGAGACTGGGGTGCAGAAGGACTGTTGCAAAGAGCAGTGGTTAGAGACTGGGGTAGAGAAGGACTGTTGTAGAGAGCAGATGTTGGAGACTGGGGTGCAGAATTACTATTGCAGAGAGCAGAGGTTGGAAACTGGGGTGCAGTAAGACTATTGCAGAGAGAAGAGGTTTCAGACTAAGGTGCAGAAGGACTGTTAAAGTGAGCAGATTATGGAGACTGTTTTGCAGAATGATTGTTAAAGAGAAAAGATTTTAGAGACTGGGGTGAAGCATTATCTTAGAGAGAGCAGAGGTTGGAGACTGGGGTGTAGAAGGAGCTTTGCAGAGAGCAGAGGTTGGAGATGAGGTGCAGAAGGACTGATAAAGAGAGCAGAGTTTGGAGACTGCTGTACAGCAGGACTGTTACAGAGAGCAGAGTTTGCAGACTGCGGTGCAGTAGGACTGTTTCAGAAAACAGAGGATGAAGACTGGTGTACAGAAAGACTGTTACAAAGAGCAGATTTTTGAGACTGCTATTTAGAATTACTGTTACAAACAGTAGAGGTTGGGAACTGGGGTTCAGAAAGATTTTACAGAGAGTCGAGGTTGGAGACTAGGGTCCAGAAGGACTGTTGCAGAGAGCAAAGGTTGGAGACAGGGGTGTAGCATGATCGTTGCAGAGAGAAGTGTTTTGAGACTGGGATTCAGAAGGCCTGTTAAAGAAAGCAGAGTTTGAAGAATAAGGTGCAGAAGGACTGTTATAGAGAGCAGAGTTAGGAGACTGGGTGTCAGAAGAATCTTCCAGAGAGTAGAGTTTGGAGACTGAGGTGCAGAAGGACTGTTACAGAGAGCAGTGGTTGAAGACTGGGGTCAGAAGGATCCTGCAGAGAGCAGAGGTTTCAGACTGAGATGCAGAATGACTGTTACAGAGAGCAGAGGTTGGAGACTAAGATGCAGAAGGAGTGTTACAGGGAGCAGATTTTAAAGACTGTGTTGCAGAAGTATCTTACATAGAGCAGAGATTGGAGACTCAGGTGCAGAAGAACTGTTGCAGAGAGCAGAGTTTGGAGAATAGGTTACAGAAAGACTGTTGCAGAGAGTAGATGTTGAAGACTGTTGTTCAGAAGGACTGTTTCAAAGAGCAGAGGTTGGAGAATGGGGTGCAGAAGGACTTTTGCAAAAAGCAGATGTTGGACACTTAGGTGCAGAAGGACTGTTACAGAGAGCAGAGGTTGGAGACTGTTGTGAAGAAGGACTGATAAAGAAAGCAGAGGTTGTAGACTGGGGTGCAAAAGGACCTTTACGGAGAGCAGAGTTATGAGACTTCGGTACAGAAGGACTGTTCCAGAGACCAGAGTTTGGATATTGGAGAGCAGAAGGGCTGTTGCAGAGGACAGAGGTTGAAGACTGTTGTGCAGCTGGACCGTTGCAGAAAGCAGAGTTTGGAGACTAGAGTTCAGAAGTAATTTTACAGAGAGCAGAGTTTGGAAACTGGGGTTCAGAAGGATCTTACAGAGTGCAGAGGTTGGAGATTGATGTGCAGTAGGATTCTCACAGAAAGCAGAGTTTGGAGACTGGGGTGCAGAAGTACTGTTGAAGAGATCAGATGTTGGTAACTAGGGTGAAGATGGACTGTTGCAGAGAGAAGAGGTTGGAGACTGGGGTGCAGAAGGACTGTTGCAGAGAGCAGAGTTTGGAGACTGAGGTGCAGAAGGAATGTTTCAGATAGAAGAGGTTTCAGACTGTGCTGCCGAAGGACTGTTACAGAGAGCAGAGTTTTGAGACTGGGTTCCTTAAGAATCTTACAGTGAGCAGAGGTTGGAGACTGAGGTTCAGGTGGACTGTTACAGAGAGCAGTGGTTGGAGACTGGGTTGCAGAAGAATCTTGGAGAGCACAGGTTTCAGACTGAGGTGCAGAAACACTGTTACAGAGAGCAGAGTTTAGAGGCTGAGGTGTAGAAGGACTGTTACAGAGAGCAGAGTTAAGAGACTGAGGTTAAGAAGGACTGTTACAGAAAGCAGAGGTTGGAAATTGGGGTGCAGAAGGACCGTTACAGAGAGCAAAGTTTGTAGACTGCGGTATAGAAGGACTGTTACAGAGAGCAGAGATTGAAGACTGGGGTCCAGAAGGAGTGTTACAGAGAGCACAGGTTGCAGACTGAGCTGCAGAAGGATCTTGGAGAGCAGAGGATTCAGACTGAGGTTCAGAAGGACTGTTACAGAGAGCAGAGGTTGGAGACTGAGGTATAGAAGGACTGTTACAGAGAGCAGAGGTTGAAGACTGGGGTTCAGAAATACTGATACAGAAAGCAGAGGTTGGAGACTGGGGTGCTGAAGGACCTTTAAAGAGAGCAGAGGTTGGAGACTGCGTTACTTAAGAACTGTTACAGAGAGCAGATATTGGAGACTGGGGAGCAGAAGGACTGTTGCAGAGGACAGATGATGGAGACTGGGGTGCCCCAGGACACTTGCAGAAAGCAAAGGTTCGAGCCTGGGGTGGAGAAGGAATGTTAGAGAGAGCAGAGTTTGGAAACTGGAGTGCAGAAAGATCTTACAGACATCAGAGGTTGGAGACTGTGGTGCAGAAAGACTGTTGCAGAGATCATACATAGGAGACTGGGCTCCAGAAGGATCGTTGCAGAGAGGAGAGTTTGGAGACTGTGGTTCAGAAGGACTGTTGCAGAGAGCAGAGGTTGAAGACTGGGATGCAGATTGTTCTTAGAGAGAGCAGAGGTTGAAGCCTGTGGTGCAAAACTACTGTTGCAGAGAGCAGAAGTTGGCGACTGGTGTTGAGAAGAATCGTTGCAGAGAGAAGAGGTTGGAGACTGGGGTGCAGAAGGCCTGTTACAGTGAGCTGAGTTTGGAGACTGGGTTTAAGAGATACTGTTATAGAGATCAGAGGTTAGAGAATGTTGTGCAGAAGGACTGAGACAGAGTGCAGAGTTTAAAAACTTGGTTGCAGAAGGATCTTACAGAGAGCAGAGGTTTGAGACTGAGGTGCAGGAGGACTGTTACAGAGAGTTGTGGTTGGAAACTGGGGTGCAGAAGGATCGTACAGAGAACAGAGGTTTTATACTGAGGTGCACAATAACTTTTACAGAGAGCAGAGACTGGATACTGAGGTGCAGAAAGACTGTTACAGAGAGCACAGGTTGGAGACTGAGGTGCAGAAGAACTGTTACAGAGAGCAGAGTTTGGAGACTGAGGTAGAGAAAAACTGCTACAGAGCAGAGCTACCAAATTGGGGTGCAGAAAGACCAATACCGAGAGCAGAGTTTGGAAACTGTTGTATAGAAGGACTGTAAAAGAGAGCAGATTTTTTTAAGACTGAGGTGCAGAAGGACTATTACAGAGTGCAGATGTTGGAGACTGTGGTGAAGAAGGACTCTTACAGAGAGCAGATATTGGGGACTTGGGTGGAAAAGGAATGTAACAGAGAGCAGAGTTTTGAAACTGGGGAGCAGAAGGATCTTACAGAGAGCAGAGGTTGGAGATTGATGTGCAGTAGGATTCTCACAGAGAGCAGAGTTTGGAGACTGGGGATCAGAATAACTGATAGAGAAAGCAGAGACTGGAGTTTGTGGTGAAAAAAGACGGTAACAGAGAGCAGAGTTTGGAGACTGCAGTACAGAAGGACTGTTAAAGAGAGCAGAGGTGGAGACTGGGGTGCAGAAGGAATGTTGCAGAGAGCAGATGTTGGTAACTAGGGTGCACAAGGACTGTTGCAGAGAGCAGAGGTTGGAGACTGGGGTGCAGTAGGACTTTTGCAGAAGTAGAGGTTGGAAACTAAGGTGCAGAAGGACTGTTAAAGAGAGAAGAGGTTGGAGACTGTCGTGCTGAAGGACTGAAACAGAAAGCAGAGGTTGGAGACTGGGGTGCAGAATTACTGTTACAGAGAGCAGATGTTGGAGACTGTTTTGCGAAAACGACTGTTAAAGGGAGCAGAGGATAGAGACTGGGGTGCTGAAGGACTGTTGCCGAGAGCAGAATTTGGAGAGTGTGATGGTGAAGAATTGTTGCAGAGAGAAGATTTTGGAGACTGGGGTGCAGAAGGACTAATGCAGAGAGCACATGTTGGAGACTGGGGTGCAGAAGGACTGTTAAAGAGAGCAGTGGTTGGAGACTGGGGTGCAGACGGATTGTTACAGAGAGAAGAGTTTGGAGACTGGAGTGCATAAGGATCTTACAGAGAGCAGAGGATGGATACTGGGTTGTAGAAGGACTCTTGCCAAGAGCAGAGGTTGGTTACTGTTGTGGAGAAGAATCGTTGAAGAGAGAAGATTTTGGAGACTGGGGTTCAGAAGGCTTGTTACAGAGAGCAGAGTTTCGAGACTGGGTTGCAGAATTTCTGTTATAGAAAGCAGATGTTGGAAACTGTTGTGAAGAAGGACTGTTAAAGAGAGCAGAGTTTGGAGACTGGGTTGCAGAAGGGTCTTACAGAGAGCAGAGGTAGGAGACTCAGGGGCAGAAGGACTGTTACAGAGTCCAGAGTTTGGAGACTGGGTTAGTCAAGGATCTTACAGAGAGCAGATTTTGAGACTGAGGTGCAGAAGGACTGTTACAGAGAGCAGAGTTAGGAGACTGGGGTGCAGAAGTTTCGATGCAGACATCAGAGTTTTCAGACTCAGGTGAAGAAGGACTGTTGCTGAGAGCAGAGGTTGGAGACTGGGAATTAGAAGGACTGTTACAGAGTGCAGAGTTTGGAGACAGAGGTGCAGAAAAACTGTTACAGAAAGCAGAGGTTGAGAATTGGGGTGTAGAAGGACCGTTACAGAGAGAAGAGTTTGGAGTCTGCGGTACAGAATGACTGTTACAGAGAGCAGATCTCGGAGACTGGGGAGCAGAAGGACTGTTGTAGTGGACAGAGGTTGCAGACTGTGGTGGAGAAGGAATGTTACAGAGAGCAGAGCTTGGAAACTGGTGTGCAGAAGGACCTAACACCTAGCAGAGGTTGGAAACTTTGGTGCACTCAGACGGTTGCAGAGAACAGATGTTGGAGACTGGGGTCCAGAAGGATCATTGCAGAGAGCAGAGTTTGGAGACTTGGGTGGTGCAGAAGGACTGTTGCAGAGAGCAGATGTTAGAGACTATGGTGTAGAAGGACTGTTTCAGAGAGCAGATTTTAGAGACTGGGGTGCAGATGGACTGTAACAGAGAGCAGAGTTTGGAGACTGAGGTGCAGAAGGACAGATACACAGAGCAGAGTTTGGAGACTGGTGTTCAGAAGGACTGTTACAAAGAGTAGAGTTTGGAAACTGAGGTGTAGAAGGACTGTTACAGAAAGCGGAAGTTGGAAATTGGGGTGTAGAAGGACCGTTACAGAGAGAAGAGGTTGGAGACTGCGGTACAGAATGACTCTTACAGAGAGCAGATCTCGGAGACTGGAGAGCAGATGTTGGAGACTGGGGTGGAGAAGAATCGTTGCAGAGAGAAGAGATTGGAGACTGTAGTGCAGAAGGATGGTGGAGAGCAGAGGATTCAGACTCAGGTGCAGAAGTACTGTTACAGAGAGAAGAGGTTGGAGACTGTGTTGTAGAATGACTGTTACGAAGAGCAGAGTTTGGAGACTTAGGTGCCGAAGGGCTGTTACAGAAAGCAGAGGTTGGAAATTGGGGTGCAGAAGGACCGTTACAGAGACCAGAGTTTGGAGACTGCGTTATAGAAGGACTGTTAAAGAGAGCAGAGGTGGGTCACTTGGGTGCAGAATGACTGTTACAGAAAGCACAGGTTGGAGACTGAGGTTCAGAAGGATAGATACAGAGAGCATAGGTTGGAGACTGTGGTTTAGAAGTACTGATACAGAAAGCAGTATTTGGAGACTGGATTGCTGAAGGATCTCACAGAGAGCAGAGTTTGGTGACTGCAGTACAGAAGGACTGTTACAGAGAGCAGATATTGGAGCCTCAGGTTCAGAAGGATCGTGAAGAGACCAGAGGTTTCAGACTGCGGTGCAGAAGGACTGTTACTGAGGGCAGAGGTTGGAGAATGAGGTGTAGAAGGTCTTTTACAAGGAGCAGAGTTTGGAGACTCAGGTGCAGAAGGACTGTCACAGGAAGCAGATTTTGGAAATTTGGGTACAGAAGGACCGTTACAGAGAACAGAGGTTGGAGACTGCGGTATAGGACTGTTACCGAGAGCATAAGTTAGAACCTGGGGTGCCGAACGAGTCTTAAATAGAGCACAGGTTGGAGACTGAGGTTCAGAAGGATTGATAGAGTACAGAAGTTGAAGACTGGGGTTCAGACAGACTGATACAGAAAGCAGAGTTTGGAGACTGGGGTGTAGAAGGACCGTTATGTAGAGCAGAGTTTGGAGACTGCGGTACAGAAGGACTGTTACAGAGAGCAGATCTCCGAGACTGGTGAGCAGAAGGACTGTTGTAAAGGACAGAGGTTTGAGACTCGGGTGGAAGAGAAATGTTACAGAGAACAGAGTTTGGAGACTGGCGTTCAGAACGACTGTTACAGAGAGTAGATGTTAGAGACTGAGGTGCACAAAGAGTGTTCCAGAGAGTAGCGGTTTGAAACTTTGGTGCAGGAGGACTGTGGAAGAGAGCAGAGTTTGGAGACTGAGATGAAGAAGGACTGTTACAGAGAGCAGAGGTTGGATACTGGGGTGCAGAAGGACCGTTACAGAGAGCATATTTTGGAGACTGCACTACACGACGACTGTTACAGAGAACAGAGTTTGGAGAACGGGTGCAGAAGGACTGTTACAGAGGTTAGAGTTTACAGACTGGGTTTCAGAAGAATCTTACAGAGAGCAGATGTTGGAGACTGAGAAGCAGAAGCACTGTTACAGAGAGCAGCGGTTGGAGACTTGGGTGCAGAAGAACTGATACAGAAAGCAGAGGATGGAGACTCGGGTGCAGAAGGACACTTACAGAGAGCAGAGTTTTGAGACTGCAGTACAGAAGGACTTTTACAGAGAGCAGAGGTTTGAGACTGGGGTGGAAAATAACTGTATTAGAGAGCAAATGTTGGAGTCTGTTGTGAAAAAGGACTGGAGTGTAGAAGGACTGTTGCAGAGAGCAGAGTTTGTAGACTGAGTTGCAGAAGGACTGTTACAGCGGGCAGAGTTTGGAGACTGTGGTGGAAAACGACGGATACAGATAGCAGAGGTTGGATACTGGGGTGCATAAAGACCCTTACAAAGGACAAAGGTTGGAGACTGCAGTACAGATGGACTGTTACAGAGAGCAGAGGTTGGAGACTGGGGTGCAGAATAACTGTTTCAGAGAACAGAGATTGCAGACTGGGGTGCAGAAGGTTCGTTGGGGAGAGCAGAGTATGGAGACTGGGGTGTAGAAGGACTGTTGCAGAGAGCAGAAGTTGAAGACTGGGGTGTAGAGGAAATATTGCAGAAGCAGATGTTGGAAACTTTGGTGCAGAAGGACTGTTTCATAGAGCAGAGGTTGGAGACTGGCGTTAAGAAGGATAGTTAAAGGGAGCAGAGGTTGGAGACTGGAGTGTAGAAAGATCGTTGCAGAGAGCAGAGGTTGGAGACTGGGGTGCAGAAGGATAGTTAAATAGAGCAGAGGTTGGAGACAGGGTTGCAGAAAGATCGTTGCAGAGAGTAGTGGTTGGAGACTGGGGCGCAGAAGCATCCTTAAAAAGAGCAGAGTTTGGAGATTATGGTGAAGAACGACTTTTACAGAGAGCACAGGTTGAAGACTGGGGTGCAGTAGGACTTTTATAGAGAGCACAGGTTTGAGACTGTGGTGCAGAATGATCTTTACAGAGAGCAGAGGATGAAAACTGGGGTGCAGAAGGAAAGTTACAGAGAGCACAGATGGAGACTGGGGTTCAGAAGAAATGTTGCAGAGAGCAGAAGGTGGAGACTGCGGTGCAGAAGGACTGTTGTAGAGAACAGAGGTTAGAGACTCGGGTGCAGAAGGACCATTGCAGAAAGCAGAGGTTGGAGACAGGGGTTCAGAAGGATCTTCCAGAGAGCAGAGGTTAGACACTGAGGTGCAGAAGGACTGTTGAAGAGAGAAGAAGTTGGAGATTGGGACACAGAAAGCCTGTTGCGGAGAGAGAGGTTGGAGTTTGAAGTCAGAAAGAAAGTTACAGAGAGCAGATGTTTGGAGACTGGGGTTAAGAAAAACTGATACAGAAAGCAGAGTTTGGAGACTGGGGAGCAGAAGGATCCTTACAGTGAGCAGAGTTTGGAGACTGCCGTACAGAAGGACTGTTAAAGAGAGCAGAGGTTGGAGATTGGGGTCGAGAAGGACTGTGGAATAGAGCAGATTTTAAAGACTGGGGTGCAGAAGAACTGTTACAAAGATAAGAGGTTGGAGATTTGGGTGCAAACGGCCTGTTACACAGATGAGAGTTGGAGACTGGGGTGCAGAAAGACTGTTGCAGAGAGCAAGGATGAAGACTGGGATGTAGAAGGACTGTTGCAGAGAGCAGAGGTTTCACAGTGAGGTGCAGAAGGACTTTTACAGAGTGCAGTGTTTGGAGACTGTGTTGCAGAAGGACTGATACAGAAAGCAGAGGTTGAGGATTGGAGTGAAGAAGGACCCTTAAAGAGAATAGAGGTTAAAGACTCTGGTACAGAAGAACTGTTGTGGAGAACAGAGATTTGAGACTTCTGTGCAGAGAGACCATTGCAGAGAGCAGAGTTTGGAGACTGGGGTGCAGAAGGAATGTTACAGAGAGAAGAGTTTGGACACTGGGGTGCAGAAGGTTCTAACAGAGAGAAGAGTTTGGAAACTGGGGTGCAGAAGGAGTGTTGCAGAGAGCAGAGTTTGGAGCTTTGGGTGCAGAAGGATCGTTGCAGAGAGCAGAGTGTGGAGACTGGGGTGCCGCAGAACTGTTACAGAGAGAAGAGGTCAGAGTCTTGGGTGCAAACGGCCTGTTACACCAATCAGAGTTGGGAGACTGGGGTGCAGAAGGACTGTTACAGAAAGCAGAGTTTGAAGACTGGATTTCAGAAGGATCTTACACAGAGAAGTGATTGGAGACTGAGGTGCAAAAGTACTGTTACAGAGAGTAGATGAGGTAGACTGAGGTGCAGAAAGACCGTTGCCTAGAGCAGCATTTGGAGACTGAGGTGCAGAAGGACTGTTGCAGAGATTAGAGGTTGGAGACTTAGGTATAGAAGGACTCTTGCAGAGAGCAGAGGTTGGAGATTGGGGTGCAGAAGGACTGTTGCAGAGAGCAGAATTTGGAGACTGAGGTGCAGAAGGACTGTTACAGAGAGCAGAGCTTGAAGACTTGAGTGCAGAAGGACTGATACAGAAACCAGAGGTTTGAGACTGGGGTGCAGAAGGATCATTACAGAGAGAAGTGTTTGGAAACTGCAGTACATAAGTACTGTTAAAGAGAGCAGAGTTGGAGACTGGGGTGGAGAAGAACTGTTGCAGAGATCAGATGTTGGAGACTGGGGTGCAGTAGGACTGTTGCAGAGAGTAGAGGTTGGAGATTGGGGTGTAGAAGAACTATTGCAGAGAGTAGAGTTTGGAGACTGGGGTGCAGAAGGACCGTTTCAGAGAGGAGAGGTGGGAGACTGAAGTGCAGAAGGATTTTTACAGAGTGCAGAGGTAGAATACTGGGGTGCAGAAGGTTGACCCAGAGAGCAAAGGTTGGAGACTGGGGTAGAGAAGGCCTGTTACAGAGAGCAAATTTTGGAGACTGAGGTGCTGGAGGATCGTTACAGCGAGCTGAGTTTGGAGACTGAGGTGCAGAAGGACTGTTACAAAGAGCAGAGTTTGGAGATTGGGGTGAAGAAGAATTGTTAGAGAGAGCAGAGGTTGGAGACTGGCGTGCAGAAGGCCTGTTATAGAGAGCAAAGTTATGAGACTGAGATGCAGAAGGATTGTTACTAAGAGCAAAGTTTGGAGACTGTTGTTCAGAAGGACAGTTAGAGAGAGCACAGGTTGGAGACTGGGTGATGAAGAAATGTTTTAGAGATCAGAGGTTGGAGACTGGGGTTCAGAAAGACTGTTGCAGAGAGCAGAGTTTGGAGACTGTGGTACAGAAGGACTGTTACAGAGAGTAGAGCTTGGAGACTGGGGTGCGGAAGGAATGTTACAGAGAGTACATTTCAAAAACTTGGGTGCAGAAGGATCTTATAGAGACCAGATGTTGGAGACTGGGGTGCAGAAAGACTCTTGCAGATAGCAGACGTTGGAGACTTGGGTGTAGAAGGACTGTTGCATAGAGCAGATGTTTGAGACTGGGATGAAGAAGGACTGTTTCAGAGAGCAGAGGTTGGAGACTGAGTTGCAGAAGGACTGTTAGAGCAGAGTTCGGAGACTGGGGTGCAGAAGGACCCTAACTGAGAGCAGAGTTTTGAGACTGCGGTACTGAAGGACTGTTACGGAGAGCAGAGTTTGGAGACTAGGGTGCAGAAGGACTATTGCAAAGATAAGTATTTGGAGACTGGGGTGCAGAAGAAATGTTGCAGAGCGCAGAGGTTGGAGACTGAGTTGCAGAGGGTCGTTGCAGAGAGAAGAGGATGGAGACTGGGGTGCAGCAGGCCTTTTATAGTAAGCAGAAGTTGGAGACTGGGGTGCAGAAAGATCATAGTAGAGAGCAGAGATTGGAGACTGAGGTTCAGAAGGATCCTTGCAGAGAGCAGAGGTTTGAGACTGTGGTGCAGAATGATCTTTACAGAGAGCAGAGGATGAAGACTGGGGTGCAGAAGGACAGTTACAGAGAGCACAGATGGAGACTGTGGTTCAGAAGAAATGTTGCAGAGAGCAGAAGGTGGAGACTGCGGTGCAGAAGGACTTTTGCAGAAAGCAGACGTTGGAGACTGGGGTGCAGAAGTAAAGTTACAGAGAACAAAGGTTGGAGACTGCGGTAAAGAAGGACTTTAACTGAGAGCAGATGTTGTAGACTGTGGGGCAGAAGGACTGATGCAGAGAACAGAGGTTTGAGACTGGGGTGCAGAAGGATCATTGAAAAGAGCAGAGTTTGGAGACTGAGGTGCAGATGGATTATTAGAAAGCAAAGCTAGGATACTGGGGTGCAGAAGTAATGTTGCAGAGAGCTGAAGGTGGAGACTGAGGTGCAGAAGGACTTTTGCAGAGAGCAGAGTTTGAAACTGGGGTGCAGAAAAACTGTTACAGACAGCAGAGTTTGGAGACTGGGGTGTGGAATAACTGATATGGAAAAAAGGGTTTTGAAACTGGGGTGCAGAAGGACTGTTCCAGAGAACAGAGGTTGGATTCTGGGGTTCAATAGGACCGTTGCAGAGAGCACAGGTTGGAGACTGAAGTGCAGAAGGACTGTTATAGAGAGCAAAGTTTGAAAACCGGGGTGAAGAAGGATCTTACAGAGAGCAGAGGTCGAAGACTGGGGTGCAGAAGGACTGTTGCAGAGAACAGAGGTTGGAGACTGAGGTACAGAAATATCATTGCAGAGAGAATAGGTTGGAGACTGGGGTGCATTAGGCCTGTTACAGAGAGCAGAGTTTGGAGACTGGGGTGCAGAAGAACTGGTAGAGATAAGAGGTTGAAGACTTGTGTGCAGAAGGATTGTTAAAGATAGCACAGTTTGGATACTGGGGTGCAGAGGATCGTTGCAGAGATCAGAGGTTTCGAACTGAGGCTTAGAAGGACTGTTACAGAGAGCAGAGGTTGGAGTTTGAGTTGGAGAAGGACTGTTTCAGAGAGCAGATATTGGATCCTGGGGTGCTGAAAGATCGTTGCAGAGAGCACAGGTTGGAGACTGGGGTGCAGAAGGCCTGTTACAGAGAGCAGAGGTTGAAGACTGGGGTGCAGAATGCCTATTACAGAGAGCAGACGTTGGAGACTGGGGTGCAGAAGGATTGTTACAGAGAGCAGAGGTTGAATACTGGGGTGCAGAAGGACCATTACAAAGAGCAAAGTTTGGAGACGGAGGTGCAGAAGGACTTTTACAGAGAGCAGAGTTTGGATACTGGGGTTCAGAAGGACTGTTACAGAGAGCAGAGTTTGGAGAGTGAGGTGCAGAAGGATGACTGCAGAGAGAAAAGTTTGAAGACTGGGGTGCAGAAAACCTGTTAGAGAGAGCAGAGTTTGGAGACTGGGGTGCAAAAGACCTTGTACAGAGAGCAGAGGTTGGAGACTTGGGTGCAGAAGGATTGTTACAGATAGCACAATTTGGAGACTGGGGTGCAGAATTATCGTTGCAGAGAGCAGAGGTTACAGACTGAGGCTTAGAAGGACTGTTACAGAGAGCAGAGGTAGAAATCTTGGGTGCAGAAGGACTGTTACAGAAAGCAGAGGTTGGCAATTGGCGTGCAGAAGGACCATTATAGAGAGAAAAAGATGGAGACTGGGGTTCAGAAAACCTGTTACAGAGAGCAGATTTTGGACACTGGGGTGCAGAAGACCTTGTACACAGAGCAGACTTTAAAATCTGGGATGCAGAAAGATTGTAACAGAGAGCAGAGGTTCGAGACTGGGGTGCAGAAAGACTATTATAGAGAGCGAAGTTTGGAGACTGAGGTGCAGAAGGACTTATACAGAGAGCAGAGGTTGGATACTGAAGTACAGAAGGACTGTTAGAGAGAGCAGAGTTTGGAGACTGAGGTGCAGAGTGATTGTTATAGAGAGCAGAGGATTGAGACTGAAGTGCAGAAGGACTCCTACAGAAAATAGAGGTTGGAGACTGGGGTGCACAAGGATCATTGCAGAGAGCAGAGGTTGGAGACTGAGGGGCAGAAGGATCGTTGCAGAGAGCAGAGGTTTCAGACTGTGATGCAGAAAGATCGTTACAGAGAGCAGAGATTGGAGACTGGGGTGCAGAAAGACAGTTACAGAGAGCACAGATGGAGACTGGAGTGCAGAACAAATGTTAGAGAGAGCACAGATGTTACAGAAAGATAGTTAAAGAGAGCACAGATGGAGACTGGGGTGCAGAAAAAATGCAGAGAGCAGAAGTTTGAGACTGGGGTGCAGAAGGACTCTTACTGAGAGCCGAGGTTAGAGACTGGGGTGAAGAAGAACTGATACAGAAAGCTGACGTTGGAGACTTGGGTGCAGAAGGACCGTTACAGAGAGCAGAGGTTGCAGACTGCGGTACAGAAGGACTGTTACAGAGAGCAGAGGTTGGAGACTTAGGTCAGAAGGACTGATGCAGAGAACAGAGGTTGGTTACTGGGGTGCAGAAGAAACGTTGCAGAGAGCAGAGTTGGAGACTGAGGTGCAGAAGGATTTTTACAGAGAGCAGAGGTTGGAGACTTGGGTGCAGAAGGACTGTTGCAAAGAGCAGAGGATGGAGACTGAGGTAAAGAAGAATCTTTGCAGAGAGAAGAGGTTTGAGACTGGGTTGCAGAGAGCCTATTACAGAGTGCAGAGTTTGAAGAGTGGGGTGCAGAAGGTCTGTTAAAGAGAGCAGAGTTTTGAGCCTGGGATGCAGAAGCATTGTTATATATAGCACAGTTTCGAGACTGGGTTGCAGAAGGATCTTATAGAGAGCATTATGGAGTCTGAGGTTCAGAAGTATTGTTACAGAGAGCAAAGTTTGGAAACTGGGGTGCAGAACGACTGGTGCAGAGAGGGGAGTTTTCAGACTGAGGTGCAGAAAAACTGTTGTACAGAGCAGATATTGGATCCTGGGGTGCTGAAGGATCGTTGAAGAGAGCACAGGTTGGAGACTGGGGTGCAGAAGGCCTGTTACAGAGAGCAGAGGTTTAAGACTGGGGTTCAGAAGGCCTGTTACAGAGAGCAGAGTTTGGAGACTGGGGTGCAGAAAGACTGTTACAGAGAGCAGAGTTTTAAGAATGGGTTTCAGCAGGATCGTACAGAGAGAAGATTTTGGAAACTGAGGTTCAGAAGGACTTTTATAGAGAGTAGAGGTTGAAGACTTAGGAGCAGAAGGACTGTTGTAGAGACCAGAAGTTTGAGACTTAGGTCCAGAAGGATTGTTACAGAGATCAGAGTGTGGAGACTGGAGTGTAGAAGGAGTGTAACAGATATCAGAGTTTGGAGCTTGGGGTGAAGAAAAACTGTTACCGAGAGCAGATGTTGGAGACTGGGGTGCAGAAGGACTGTTGCAGAGAGCAGAGTTTGGAAACTTAGGTGCAAAAGGACTGTTACAAAGAGCAGCGGTCGGAAACTGGGGTGCAGAAGGACCATGGCCGAGAGCAGAAGTTGGAACCTGGGGAGAATAAGAATCGTTGCAGAGAGCAGATGTTGGAGACTGGGGTGCAGAAGGACTGTTACAGAGAGCAGAGTTTTAAGAATGAGTTGCAGAAGGATCTTACAGAGAGCAGATTTTGGAGACTGAGGTGCAGAAGGACTTTTACAGAGAGTAGAGGTTGGAGACTTAGAATCAGAAGGACTGTTGTAGAGAGCAGCAGTTTGAGACTGAGGACCAGAAAGATTGTTACAGAGTTCAGAGGGTGGAGACTGGGGTGCAGAAGGAGTGTAACAGAGAGCAGAGTTTGGAGATTGGGGTGAAGAAAAACTGTTACCGAGAGCAGGTGTTGGAGACTGGGGTGCAGAAGGACTGTTGCAGATAGCAGAGTTTAAAGACTTAGGTGCAAAAGGACTGTTACAAAGAGCAGCGGTCGGAAACTGGGGTGCCGAAGGACCATTGCCGAGAGCAGAAGTTAAAACCTGGGGAGAATAAGGATCGTTGCAGAGAGCAGATGTTGGACACTGGGGTGCAGAAGGACTGTTACAGAGAGCAGAGTTTTAAGAATGGGTTGCAGAAGGATCTTACAGAGAGCAGATTTTGGAGACTGAGGCGCAGAAGGACTTTTACAGAGAGTAGAGGTTGGAGACTTAGGAGCAGAAGGACTGTTGTAGAGAGCAGAGGTTGAAGACTGAGGTCCAGAATGATTGTTACAGAGATCAGAGAGTGGAGACTGGGGTCAAGAAGGAGTGTTACTGAGAGCAGAGTTTGGAGATTGGGGTCCAGAAAAACTGTTACGGAGAGCAGAGTTGGAGACTGGGGTGCCGAAGGATCGTTGCAGAGACCAGTGGTTTGAGACTGGGGTGTAGAAGGACTGTTGCTGAGAGAAGAGGGTGGAGACTGGGGTGCAGAAAAAATGTTGCAGAGAGTAGAGGTTGGAGACTGAGGTGCAGAAGGACTGTCACAGAGAGCAGAGGCTGGAGACTGGGGTGCAGAATAACTGATATGGAAAGTAGAGTTTGGAGACTGGGGTGCAGAAGAACCATTACAGACAGCAGAGGTTGGAGACTGCAGTACAGAAAAACTGTTACAGAGA